>NC_084510.1:9273731-9448731 GCF_024500385.1 Phyllopteryx taeniolatus
TAAATCTTCTAATTCCACCAAATTTTGCGACTGTGGTGGTCTCCAACCAAATAAAACACCAGTGCTAATTAAAGTGCAAAACCTCTTTTAAAAATATGGATGTCTCCAACACTTTTACACTTGTTGCCAAAAGCACACACCGTCTGTTAGAGAGAGTGAACACTCAATTTAGCACCTCCATTTTTACGACTGTTACATAACCTTTCCTTTTAACAGCATATGTTGCTCCAAAACCTTTATGCACCTTTTAGCATTAATGTTGCCTTCACAGATGTTCAAGTTACCCATGCCACTAACACACTCCCCCATACAATCATAGATGCAGAAAAAAAAACAAGATGGCGCCTACACAGGTGGACGCCTCGGTTACACGCTCTCTAGTATTGACCATGTTTCTGTCCTTGTCGTTTGTCTTTGTAGACATTACACGAATGACTTACACTAGGGAATACTTGATAAACATTAGGGAGTCTACTCCGAACCTTCTTTCGCCTACTATCACAAATCCTCAATGTATTTTCTCAGAGTTACTCACGAGTGGAGTGGCCGCACTCTATGGCGAATGGAGGAGAGCGAGAAGATGACACTACAGAGGAAAACGTGCCGGAGTGCAACTTAAGCTTCAACAGCGAGGATTTTGAATGCCACTTCCGTCGATTCACCTCGCAAATCTACGCTCTCTACCCTACAAAATGGACAAGTTTCATCTCCTCACAAACACCAGTAAAGGCTTTGAACGTGGAGGCTTGGCTATGTGAATGCATCCCCAGTGATGCCGTTCTACTGCCCGGCTTCCAACTACACCGAGCGGACCGCAACATGGAGCTATCGGGGAAAACAAAAGGTGCCAGGATATGCTTCTAAACCAGCGAAAAATGGTGTACTGATGTCACGGAGCTCAGCACACACTGCAGCCTGGACTTGGAGTCGCTGTTTTTTAACAGTAAGCCATTCTACTTGCCCCGTGAGTTTGCTTCATTCATACTTGTGGATGTTTACATTGTTCTTCAGGCTAACACAAACGCTGCTCTGCAAACGCTAGCTGACCAAGTAAACAAACTTGGAAAAAGGCACTCGGATTCACCCCTCATTATTCTTGTGGACCTTAATAAAGCAAAACCCAACCACAAACACCTTAAATACAAGCAGCACATTGACTGTTTCACCAGGGAAAACAACATTCTAGACTACTGTTATAGCATGCTGAAGAACTTGTACCGTGCTATTCCCCGGGCAGCTTTGGGCTCATCTGATCACTGTTTAATTCACTTAATACCATCATACAGGCAAAAACTTAAATGTGCAAAGCCTGTGCTGAAAAGAGTGAAGAAGTTGAACAATGAAGCTAAGATGGAACTTCAAGACTGTTTAGACTGCACAGATTGCAGTGTCTTGGAAACTTCAACTGGCAGCTTGGATAAATATACAGACACTATTACATCCTATATCAGCTTCTGTGAAGAAACCAGCTGACAAAAAAAAAAAAATAAAATCGCTAAGAGAAATTATGCAGAAAATGATTCACCCCTCATTATTCTTGTGTAAACATCCAACCAAGATGGCGCCTACCCGTGTGGACGCCTCGGTTATGCGCTCTCAAGTGTTGTTTTTGTGTTTTTTGTTCGTCTTTGGAGACATTACACGACTCACTTACACAAGGGGAGACTTGCTAACTATCAAGGAGGCTACTCCGGACTTTCTTTCACCAACTTTCGCAAATCCGCTCAGTTACTCACCGGAGAAGCGACCGCAGTCTTAGGCGCATGGAGGTGGAGGCGACGAGACAGAGGGAAGCGAGCCGGCATCCAGGTGAAGCTCCGCAAGAGAGGATACAGATTGGCGTTTCCGTCGATCCACCTCGCAAATCTACGCTCCCTACCCAACAAAATGGATGAGCTTCATCTTCTGACAAAGACCAGTAAAGACTTCGGACATTCCGCCGCCCTGTGCTTTACGGAGACTTGGCTTTGTGAGGCTGTACCCGATGGCGCCGTCATGCTTCCCGGCTTCCACCTTCACCGGGCAGACCGCAACATGGAATCATCGGGGACAACAAAAGGCGCTGGGAATGCTTCTATATCAACGAAAAAGGGTGTACGGACATCACGGAGCTCAGCACACACTGCAGCCCGCATTTAGAGTCGCTGTTTTTGAACTGTAAGCCATTCTACTCGCCTCGTGAGTTCGCATCATTCATTCTCGCTGGTGTCTACATTCCGCCTCAGGCTAACACGAACGCCGCACTGCTAACGCTCGCCAAACAAGTAAACGAAATTGAAAAAAAACACTCGGACTCACCCCTCATTATTCTCGGAGACTTTAACAAAGCTAAACTCAACCACAAACTCCCTAAATACAAGCACCACATTGAATGTCCTACCAGGGAAAATAACATTTTAGACCACTACTATACTACGCTAAATAACGCAACACCTCAAGAACGTCACAGGTCCCCTGCTGGACCCCTGCAGTTTGCCTATCGAGCGAACAGGTCTGCGGATGATGCAGTCAACATGGGACTGCACTTCATCCTAGAACACCTCGACAGTACAGGGACCTACGCGAGGATCCTGTTCGTGGACTTCAGCTCAGCGTTCAACACCATCATCCCTGAACTCCTTTCCTCCAACCTTCTCCAGCTCAGCGATCTGCCATCTGTCAGTGGATTTACAGCTTCCTGGTGGGCAGGAAACAGCAGGTGAGGCTGGGGGAAGCCACCTTATCCACACGCAGCATCAGCACTGGGGCACCCCATGGTTGTGTCCTCTCTCTGCTGCTCTTCTCTCTATATACGAACGACTGCACCTCAACGCACCCGGCTGTCAAACTCCTGAAGTTTGCAGATGACACCACTGTCATCGGCCTCATCAAGGACAGTGATGAGTCTGCATATCGACAGGAAGTGGAGCGGCTGGAGCTGTGGTGCGGCCGACATGACCAGGAGCTCAACACACTCAAGACTTTAGAGATGATCGTGGACTTTAGGAGGCATCCTACGCCACAGCTGCCACTCACGCTGTCCTGCTGCCTTGTGTCAACCGTCGAGACCTTCAAGTTCCTGGCAATTACAGTCTCTCAGGACCTGAACTGGGCGATCAACATCAACTCCGTCCTCAAAAAGGCCCAGCAGAGGATGTACTTCCTGTGGCTTCTGAGAAAGCACGGCCTGCGACAGGAGCTGGTGAGGCAGTTGTACGCAGCAGTCATCGAATCAGTCCTGTGTTCTTCCATCACAGTCTGGTTTGGTGCTGCTACAAAAAAGGAAAAACTCTGAATGCAATGGACAATCAAAACTGCTGAAAAGATTGTCGGTATCCCCCCGCTGCCAGAACTAAGACAAGAGCGTGCAAAATCCTCTCGGACCCTCCACATCCCGGTCACCAGCTCTTCCAGCTCCTTCCCTCAGGTAGGCGCTACCGATCAATCCAAACTAAAACTAGCAGACATTCCAACAGCGTCTTCCCTCTTGCAATCAACTTCTTAAACAGATAACTTACAATTCCATTGCAACAGGCTGCCAATTTTTTTGTCTTGAGTTTGTTGTCACATTTCTGACGGGCCAATTATATATTACTTGTGCACTCACTGTAGTAGTTTCGCCACGCTACACTATTTTTATATGTGTTGTTGACCAATACTGGTCACTTATGTGCCTGAGTAGCATCTGCAATATTTGCACAATCAACATTGTCCCAGATTATCGCACTACTAGTCACTTTAAACTGCATACATTCCTTGAAGTCTCGGCGCCCTTTGCACAATGGTCATTGCACCGGACTATTGCTATATTAGTCATTCAAACTGCTTTAAGTCCTAGAGGACTCTGCATCTTTTTGCATAATTGTCCAAAAAAAAAAACTAGCAACCCTTTATTGCTCAGTGACTGTTTTTGTCTCAAAAGTGTTCTCTGTCAATTGACTGTCTGTTGTCGTACTAGAGCGGCTCCAACTACCGGAGAAGAATTCCTTGTGTGTTTTTTTTGGACATACTTCGCAAATAAAGATGATTCTGATTCTGATTCGTTAAAAAAGCAGCACAATCTGAACATGCTGCGACCACGAAGTTGACAGAACCACACAAGTTGACACTTGAGGACAACCTACACAATATGAACACTGCTCTTTTGGAAAAAAAGGAAAAATAAAACTGATATGGTCTAATTTAGGCAAATAGTAAGTGTTGGAATAATCATAGTCATATAAGAATAATCCGGACACAAGATATGCCCAAAAAAGAAAGAACATTGAAGAAGCCTTCATTTTCTTTGTATAAAATGAATACATCCATCCGATGATCAGTCAATCAATTTACATTTCTGTTATTTCCACTGCCTTAGTCCTTCATATTGTTTATGTCTAGCATACATCATTGCTGTTAGCTTCAGAGCCATATCTGTCATGATTGTCATGTATATCTAACATCGATATAATCAATGACCACAGGCGTTTGCTTTATGAATAAACAAAACAATATGAACTGATGACAAACACGTCACTGCCTCTTGGGAGCTGAGATTTAATCAATGTCATTGAACCCAAACATATTCGTGTTCAGTCAGAACATATCGGAATGTGTGATGACACTTTTCCCTTTTTTTCCCATCATTTCATCATAATGACACAGAAAATCGAGAGAAGGGAGCAAGGGGTACAGCACCTATCATTTTGTTTCTCCTGTGTACATTCAGTACAATTTCAGGGGGAGATTTTATAGTATCTTCTAATGTTTAGCTATGGTATAGCTTTTAAAAGAAAGCTATTCAAAGACCTCAGAGGAAATATGTTTGTTTTAATTCCTTTGTTAACTGTGCTGGTGTTATGCAAGAGAAACTCATTGCAGTATGCCCAAAAACCATATAGAGGAATTGCAATATATAAAATGTCCACAGCTTGATTCTTTTTCATTTTAGCCTGTTTCAAGGATTGAAAGACTTTGTCATACCACCACACATTTACACATGATATGGCACGAAATTTGACACCCAACATCCCAGATTAGCCCAATAAAAGGGGATGATATTAGTGATGAGGGGGACCAGGGACGGGAGGCAAGCTTTTACCAGAACAGTAGGGAACGGGTAAAGTTGGCAAGTGGAGGAGCGACAGATGATTTCTAAAATCTCCATGGCAAAAGGCAGAGTAAAACTTGAAAGTGAGTGGACGGGTATGACAAGGGGAGACAGTAAGTATGGCAGGAGGAAGGAGGCAGTTGCTGTAGTATGTTATTATTAATAATTGATGATATATATTTATGTGATTACACAGATCATGTTGTGACAATAATTAGTAGACAGTTAAAAATCTATATGTGACACTATTTCTATAAATCTCTGCCAGTGGTAACATTTTCAAATGATCACTTCTCCAACATTCCTTAAAAAATCAGACTGTCCCATCACTACTCATGCGCTTCTTGTGGGCTACCTGGTGCCCGCGGGCACCATTTTGGTGAACCATGGTGTAGATTAGTTAGGTGACGATAAAGCCGTTTCACTTTAACTGCTGTTATTTATGGTATTTATTCCTTTATTGGATGATTAAATTGAGATTGCTACTACTTGGTTCTTCTTACACCGCATTTATGAATCGACGTGTTAGATGCGTCTCCAGAATATCCGAATGAAAGAACAAGTGCATATTGCAATGCTGTGTCTCTCCTGATCATGTGAAAGAAAAAAAGTGCATTCCGCTTTGAAAACACTGTCTTGTTAAGTCTTGCAATAATACAATATGCTTCAAATTGTCTATGGGAGTTGAATGAGTTGTGAATTGCAGACATACGTTCTTGACCTGACAATTAAGATATCAGCTGGTAAATGAATTTGAAGGTATTGATACTCGTGTCTTTCATAGCTCAGTGTAGACAACAGTGTCAGAAGTCTTGTCAAATTTGCAGCACCATTACATCACATGTGTTTAAGCCAAACGTAACAGTGTAAACAAATCTAATGTTATTACATCAAAGAAGGTGGCAAACTTATATTCAAGCAATTTTGAGTACAAGCTCAGCCTGGTATCCTTTAATATTTAATACCTCCGTCCTTCAGTGCCAGAGTACTGCACATTATTTGTGTCCCTAATGGTATGAGTTTCCTCTCTACTGATGTGAGTGTGAGCTCTTTGTCTAACTAAATCTCAGCTATCTCGCTCTTCCTCATTGCATTGAACAAAGCTTTGTCTCTGTTTGTTTTCCGCTGACATTGAAAGGCCAGTTTCTCAAACTCAATTAACCATGTCTAACTACCCAAGCTCACTTTTTCCTCCTTTAATTAAAACATTTGTTGCGCTGGCAGGTTGGAATGGCCTCGGCCAAGCAGAGGCGTACGTCACTTGGAGGATTATGAGAATCTAACTCGGGACAAGGAAAGGTGCTTAACGGTGGAATTACTGCTGAAATGAGTTTTTAATCACGCTGTTAGTGTTGAGGAAATGCAGAGCCCAAAGACAAAAGACCATGCAGATTCCCCGCCAAGAGGGATAAGAGTGTAACCGGAAAACTAAGTGGACATTCTATTTTATATTAGGCTGCATCTCCAAGTAGACTATAAATTTAAATGTGACAACACAGCTGATTATTAAAGAATGTGTATTACCAGAATAAGATACTTAACAGTAAAGACTACTTTATGTTTTACGTATTAATATTTTACAAGGGAGCGTTAGCTTCTACATAGAACAATAATTCTAATCCAATTTTATATAACACGTCCATCGCTTTTGTACAACAAATACAAATCCAATTCTAGCTTCACTGAAATAGCGATTGAGCTTATTTAATGAGATACGGGTCACAGAAAAACACACTGCCTCCCACTCATACCTTATTGTGTTTCAGACAAAAAAACTCATTGTCATTACTGTCTTGAAATAAGTTAATGGAACAGAGTCTACCAAGTTCCATGTGGGGTTATCATGACCCAGTAGGAGTAATAGGCCCGAGGAGAACATTCTGATTATGTGGAACGCTGTACGGTACATTAAATAAATTGGGGACTTGCAGGCCCGCCATTCCCTCACAGGTTGTTCTAGGGCTTTGCCTCTCATTTTCCATCTGCTGAATCTCAGTGAACTAAATCACATCCTGTGCTGTGGAAAAATTCCACACAAAGGTTCCTTAAGATTTTTTTAAGTAAAAAAACAAAAAACAAAACTATAATTCGAGCAAAACATTTTGTGTCTTTTTACAGGAGCAGCAGAAAAATTGCAAATACAAAAGTTGCATCACTCCAAAGAGAAAAAGTTTCGCAATTTGCAAGGTAGATATTTATTTTTTTGTAATATTCACATTTCAGGACTTTAATTCAGGATGGGAGAAGCTGAGAGCGGAGCATGGTGATTGTGATTGTAATTCCCAACAGCATTTTTATTATTTCAGTTTATGTGATAACATCTTTAATTCCATTTTGAATAGGTTTATACGTCCAGCATAAAATACTCCTTTGTGACTTTAATTATTGCTGGTAGATAAGAGGTGTTATGGGAAGAGAGCAATGGGGAAAAAAGAAGTCAGTCGTTTGTAACGATGGCCACAAATGACGTAGCTCTGTATCTTATCGCTTGGGACATCAGTTCCTGTCGCTTTCGTTGGTTTGTATTTATCTTGTAATCTATTCAAAGGAGACAATGAACCATAGCATCTAGTATGAGCTGAACACAGAGGCTTGTTATGGGTAAGATTAAGAGTAATATAAATTATCCTGACGGAATTGGATGGAGCCACCACACAGCAAGTCTCAATTGTGTAAAATTCCTCAATAGTTGCAATCACAGTTCTCTGTAGCACTATTTAGTCCAGGGGTACTCAAATACAAATCTTATAGGGTCACAAATATTATTTTCATCAGAATCAGCTTTATTGGCCAAGTATGTTACAAGACACACAAGGAATTTGGCTCCGGTAGTTGGAGCCACTCTCGTGTAACAACAAACAGCTACTTTGACAAAATATACATTTTTGAAATAAAGTACACGAGTGTGGAGAGTCATACGGCAATGAAAGTGTACCACTACTGTGGTAATGCTGATATAATGGCAATTGTGTAAATGATGCAGTCCTCAAGCAATTTAGAGCAGTTTAAAGTGACTAACAGTCAGAGGGGGGAGAGAATTTTGTACTCAAGTAAGAGTGTTGTTATTTAAAATAATAGGACTCAAGTAAAAGTAAAAAGTAGTCCTCCAAATATTTACTTGAGTAAGTGTAAGAAAGTACTCAGTGACAAAACCACTCGAGTAAAGAGTAACTCGTGAGTAACTTATGATTTTTTTTTTAAATAAATAAAAAAATCAGAGCATGAACGTCAAATACAATTTTAAAAAAAATAAAATAATATATGGGAGTCCTCACATTCCTGCCTAAATTTCAATTTTTTTTGTATTGGACCCTACAGAAACTTTATTGGGTCTATTCACTTAAATTACTGAATGAAGAAACTGTTTGCTGACCAGACTTATTGATAAAGTGTGTGTGTGTGTGTGTGTGTTGTTTATGTAATGTTACTTGAGTAAATGTAATGGAGTAAATGCAGCGCGTTACTACCCACCTCTGCTAATTGTGCAATGATCTGGTACAGTGACGATTGTGCAAATGGTGCAGAGAGTTCTCAAACACATACGTGGGCAATTGTAATCAGAATCAGAATCATCTTTCTTTGCCAACTATGTAAAAAGCACATGAGGAATTTGTCTCCGGTAGTTGGAGCCGCTCTCATACGACAACAGACAGTCAATAGACAGAGAATACTTTTGAGACATAAAGACATAAAAAAACCTGTCACTGAGCGATAAAAGGTTGCCAGTAATGTGGTATCCATCCATCCATCCATTTTCTGAGCCGCTTCTCCTCACTAGGGTCGCGGGCGTGCTGGAGCCCATCCCAGCTGTCATCGGGCAGGAGGCGGGGTACACCCTGAACTGGTTGCCAGCCAATCGCAGGGCACATAGGAACAAACAACCATTCGCACTCACAGTCATGCCTACGGGCAATTTAGAGTCTCCAATTCATGCATGTTTTTGGGATGTGGGAGGAAACCGGAGTGCCTGGAGAAAACCCACGCAGGCACAGGGAGAACATGCAAACTCCACACAGGCGGGGCCGGGGATTGAACCTGGGTCCTCAGAACTGTGAGGCTGACGCTCTAACCAGTCGTCCACCGTGCCGCCGTAATGCAGGTATAATTTTTTTATTAGGCAAAAAGATGCAGAGTCCTATAGCAATTAGAGCAGTTTGAAAAGACTAATAGAACAATAGTCCGGTGCAATGACCAAGACGCCGCGACTTCAAGAAATGTATCAAGTTTAAAGTGACTAGTAGTGCGATAATCTGGGGCAATGTCTATCGTGCAAATGTTCCAGATGCGACTCAGGCACATGAGTGGCCAGTATTGGTGAACAACAGATATGCAAATAGTGCAGCCTGCAGCCTGAGTGCAAGAGTAATGTATAATTGACCCGACACAAATGTGACAAAAAACCAAGACAAAAAATTGGCAGCATGTTGCATTGTAAATTAACTGTTTAAGAAGTTAATTGCAAGAGAGGAAAAGCTTATGGAATGTCTGCTTGTTTTAGTTTACATTGTCGGTAGCGCCGACCTGAGGGAAGGAGCTGGAAGAGGTGGTGACCAGGATGTGGACGATCCAAGAGGATTTTGCATATTCTTGTCTTAGTTCTGGCCGCGTGCAAGTCCTCAAGGGTGGGTAGGGGGTTACAATCTTTTCAGCAGTTTTGATTGTCCGTTGCAGTCGGAGTTTGTCCTTTTTTGTAGCAGCAACCAAACCAGACTGTGATGGAAGAACACAGGACTGATTCGATGACTGCTGTGTAGAACTGCCTCACCAGCTCCTGTGGCAGGCCGTGCTTCCTCAGAAGCCGCAGGAAGCACATCCTCTGCTGGGCCTTTTTGAGGGTGGAGTTGATGTTGATCTCCCACTTCAAGTCTGTAATTCAAGAGACTGTAATTCCCAGGAACTTGAAGGTCTTGAGGCTTGACACAGGGTAGTTGGACAGAAAGTCCACGATCATCTCCACAGTCTTGAGCGTGTTCAGCTCCAGGTTGTGTCGGCCGCACCAAACCTCCAGCCGCTCCACTTCCTGTCGATACGCAGACTCGTCACCATCTTTGATGAGGCCAATAACTATGTTGTTGTCTGCAAACTTCAGGAGTTTGACAGCCAGGTGCCTTGAGGTGCAGTCGTTAATGTAGAGAGAGAAGAGCAGTGGAGAGAGGACACATCCTTGAGGCTCCCCGGTGCTGATGGTGCGTGTGGATGAGGTGGTGTCCCCCAGCCTCACCTGCTATGTCCTGCCCGTCAGGAAGCTGTAAATCCACTGCTGAGCTGGAGAAGCTTGGAGGAGAGGAGTTCAGGGATGATGGTGTTGAACACACAGCTCAAGTCCACGAACAGGTCTCTAAGCTGTTGAGGTCTTCTATGATGAAGTGCAGTCCCGTGTTGACTGCACAAACTGCAGGGGGTCCAGCAGGAGTCCTGGGACGTTTTTGAGGTTGGTCCAGCACGAGGTGTTCAAAGGGGACTTCATGACCACAGATGTCAAGGCGACAGGTCAATAGTCGTTTTTCGGTCCTGAAGGTTTCTTTGGGACTGGGATGATAAGTCAAAGTTTCTTTTTTTGAGGTTAGACAGGCCACGTGATAATACTGTAATATTCAACACAAAATGTCCTATTCATTCATTCATTCATCTTCCGTACCGCTTATGCTCACTAGGGTCGCGGGGGATGCTGGACCCTATCCAAGCTATCTTCGGGTGAGAGCCGGGTAGACCCTGAACTGTTCGCCAGCCAATTGCAGAAAACAAACAACTATTTGCACTCACATTCACACCTACAGGCAATTTTGAGTTTTCAATTAATCAACCATGCATGTTTTTGGGATGTGGGAGGAAACCGGAGTACCCGGAGAACCAGTCGTCCACCGTGCCACCAATGTATTATATTCTATTTCTATTCTATTTCTATCTATATCTTGGAGTACTTCAGGTGGTTTTTAGCAAACTCCATGTGGACTTTCATGTGTCTTGCACTGAGGAGAGGCTTCCTTCGGGCTACTCTGCCATAAAGCCCCAACTGGTGGAGGGCTGCAGTGATGGTTGACTTTCTAGAACTTCTCCCATCTCCCGACTGCATCTCTGGAGCCACAGTGATCTTCTACCTCTTTCACCAAGGCTCTTTCCCGATTGCTCAGTTTGTCCGGACCACCAGCTCTAGGAAGGGTTCTGGTCGTCCCAAACGTCTTCCATTTAAGGATTATGGAGGCCACTGTGCTTTTAGGAACCTTATGTGCAGCAGAATTTTTTTTTGTAACCTTGGCCAGATCTGTACCTTGCCACGATTCTATCTCTGAGCTCTTCAGGCAGTTCCTTTGACCTCATGATTCTCATTTGCTCTGACATGCACTGTGAGCTGTAAGGTCTTATATCGACAGGTGTGTGGCTTTCCTTATCAAGTCCAATCAGTATAATCAAACACAGCTGGACTCCAATGAAGGTGTAGCACCATCTCAAGGATGATCAGAAGAAATGGACAGCACCCGAATTAAATATATGAGTGTCACAGCAAAGGGTCTGAATACTTATGGCTGTGTGATATTTCAGTTTTGCTTTTTTAATAAATCTGCAAAAATTCCATTTTTATTTTCTGTTACAAAGGGGTGCTGTGTGTAAATTAATGAGGGGAAATTTTTATTTAAATGATTTTAGCAAATGGCTGCAATATAACAAAGAGTGAAAAATTTAAGGGGTCTGAATACTTTCCGTACCCACTGTGTGTATATATATATATATATATATATATATATATATATATATATATATCTGTGCTTGCTAGAGGTACCCTGATTGCTATTAAGTACAGGGATGAGATCTTCAGGCCCATTGTCACATGACACATGCTCATGCAATGGCCCCTCAGCCTCAGTGAATGGTATACTTGACTCATTCCAATATATTTGCAAATAGTAATTAAGTTTCTTAATTCTCAATTCCATTTTGCCGCTCCTTTTAACACAGCAATGGACTAGCCAGCTGCTTTCACAGAATAACAAGTCAAGTCTAGCACATTAAAAGAGACACTTTCAAGAGTCCTTGTTTTAAATGTTGGGTTGCCCCGCAGAGCAAATAGCATTGTTAGAATAGATGCTTTGTAAATGAAAAAACAAACAAAAAAAAACTATTAAAACTGTATTATTTTTTGCTCATAGCCCACAGAGACAAGCTGGCACCAACTTTAATCTTATACAAAAATAGAGCTCAACGAGCACACCAGCATGAACACAGCAGGATGCTTGCGAGTCATCGACACCAGCAACAACAGCCAAGACATGCTTCAAAATATATTTTCGCACCAGAGTCTGTAATACAGTCATTTACGAGAAACCTTGTGAATGTTTTATTTTACTGTTGTGGTCACATACTCACAAACACAATATTTGACTTTTTAGATAACAGAAAACTCCTACAAATAAGATAAGTGCTCTTATACCTTGACTGTTCAGACAAGTATGACAATATGATCAGTGGTGCCATCAACTATGAATGCAGTCAATCCATTAGTGTCTTGAGACACTCCATTCCGGCCTTCCAAAAACCCAACAAAAAATTGTTGAATTTATTTTTATTTTTTCTAAATCAGGAGAATATCACTCTATAATATTAAACACATTAGTTAGTTAGAGCTCTCAACGCCATGAGGCACAATAGGCCACAATTGCGGTTTCTGTAATCTGTAGTTTCTTACAGGAGTAGGTGATTGGCCTATTGCCCAACCCCAGCTAGTCCTAGGGTGTCTCCCATCCAAGTACTGACCATGACCAACCCTGCTTAGCTTCTGTGATCAGGCAGCATTTAGGGATAGGGTCTGCTATTAAACACATAAGTATTAAACACATACCATAATTAGAATGCAAAGAATTAAACACTGCATCTACCGTAATTGTGACTCCTGTTTATATGGTGTGTACAACTTGGCTACCGGGAGGCAGTATAATACAGTCATGAAGACATGTAGAAATGGTAAATTACTCCGTAAATTGCAGTAATATTAATTGTTTTTCGCAGCGGATAAAGAAAATATGCCTTTGACTATTGTTATTTTGTCTGTCTACATATGTTGATGCACCGATTGTTTTTAAACATACAGGTTGGGTAAAAAGTGGGATTAGTAATACCGGTTTAGAATTATCGTTTGGCTAATCACCAACAGCTGATCGTAATGAGATAAACAACAAACATGTTTAACTCATTTGCTGGCAACCCTCACAGTTTCATGGAATATATTGTGTTTGGCATTTTTTGGCGTAAACAAAACACACAAAAATGTGAAACAGTTGTAAGTTTACTTTTGGCCCACCCTCTATGTTTCTTGTGAAATAGAAATGGAACATGAAAAAAGATAGCTGTGGACCACTCCCGCTGCTTCTCCTCCGATGTGCTTGCTCTTCCAGGTGGGTGAGGGCTGTGTGGACCACTGATGAGATGGCATGGTTCAACTAGTGGCAGACAAAGTTGTGTGGTGGTTTTAAATCTACAAAGTGCAATTATTGTTATTATTATTTTTAGTTTGACAGTAAAATTCAACTGGGAGTGGTAATGGTAACATTTTGGTCACTTTTTGAAAAATTGTTCACTATCTTCCAAACTGCTGTGTGTTGCGAAGTGAGTTGAACTGAGTCCGCTGCCCAGAGAGCAAAACCTTGCTCACAACTCAAGGCAAATATAAGCCGAACAATGGCGCGTGTCTCCAAAAACTCATACGATGGGTCAATCATATCTGAAGGTACCATTGTTAGAATGTTTTAGTTTTAAAAAAAATGAAATACATATCAGGCCCTATAACAGGGGTATCAAACTCAAATTCATGGTGGGGCAAAATAAAAAATTGGGACAACGTCGCGGACCAAACTCAATATTTAATGAAAAATCACTGTGATGTGCATGTTTCCCTTTTCTGCAGAAATGTAGCGTTCAAGTTTATCATATGACAACAAACTTAAATTTTGCTTAAACACTGAAACTGGAATAAACTTTAATATTATAAACACTAGAAATCAAATTTGCCATAAAAGACATCAGTGGTATTTGTTTGTTGTTTTGTATTTAAATAGATAACATGAATTCTTCTGTCTCTTTATCTTCTGTTTATCTAACTTAAGAAACTTAACTAACAACTGCCTTTCTTTTTTATGTAAATCTTTTACAAAGGTCAACAACAAAACAACCCAAAAAAATAAGAATGTCCTTCAATAAAAATCCAAACCTCAAACTATTATATATTATGTTCTAATAATATATATATTTATATATATATATATATATATATATATATATATATATATATATATATATTATAACAGTCCCTGCCTAGGAGTTGATAAAGGGCATTAAAAAAACATTAATTCAATTATGTTATATTCTTTGTTACAGCCACGTTGCTCCGCACACAAGAAACAGGTCTGTCTTTTACTTTAGTGAACAGATAATCTGCCTCCGACCTGTCTTGGAAGTTATCTGATTTCCATCTTTCGTTTGGCCATTTTTGGGAAGGGGAAGTGTAAATGTGCAAAAAAGTAAAAGTGCAAAGCATTTTGTGATTTGTTATATTAGTGGCGCATGTGCGATATACTGGCGGGCCAGCTCTAATGCACATTTAATCTGGTCTTGCGGGCCCAATATAATTACATCGTGGGCCAAATTTGGCCCCCGGGCCTGAGTTTGATATATATGCCCTATAGGATTCCATTGTTGTGATGTATGAATAATCTTAACACCTTTTCCGATTTTGCCATCATCTGAAACTGATAATTACAGTCAAATCAATGTATTCTAATGCTGTGACTATACATTATATCGTGTCGATCCAAAATGTTAACGTTGCAAAATTGTTTTACATTTTATGTATGTTACATTTTTTATTTCTGGGGCAATATTTGTCAGTACGGTGAATGATCTCTTTAATGCTGATTAGAAACCGCTATTAAAAGAGCAAAGCATGCAGGAGTCTAACAAGCCTGTTCATGGACAGCATGGAGAAGAACTGGCAGGAGCTTTATCACTGACCTAATGAATAATGTTTTATTAACAGTAATGTGATAAGGTTACCTTTATCTCAATGAAAACCATCAATCTTTGCCCTCTGCTGTGCAACGCGACGAACACTCATTAAGCCCTGCATAGATTTTGGACTATAAACCGATGGGGGACCTACACAGCGCAGGAAGCAATTAAGACAAAGCTACTTTTAAATCTTTAACTTGTATTAAACGGTGCATTGCATCATCGAAAATCATTAAATAGTTCATGAATGAAGGGCTATTGGTAGATTAATTTGGAAAGTCATTTATCATTCAGTAAAGAAAAAGCGCTGTAATAAGAGAGTGAACAGGTTTGGTATGTAATGTACTACTGTGGCTACTGTGATACTGTATTTTGTGTGCTATTTGCATGTACGGCGTTGCCTTTCTTTGTATTTCTAGACACGCCACAAGATATTTTTTTCTTAGACGGTTCATCTTTTAAGACATGCAGTTAGTATTCCGAACAACTGCATTTTGTAGCCTCCGGGAAATAAACAAAAGCATTCTGGGATTCATTTGTATCCACATCATGACCTTTGACTGTCACAGAAAGAATAACCAAGAATGCAGAGTCTAAACAAGGAAATTAACTTATTTCGAAATCCTTGAGGTATTCAAGCCAGTCATGGTGGCTGACAGCTCTGCTGAGCCTGGTGTGGTGCATCCAGTCTGGCTGAGTGGCAGCCAGAGGGCTTAGTCTCAGAGGTATATGATGATGGCTCCTTCCTCTCTCCCGCTTCATCTATCAAAAGACTTGACACAGGTCGGACAGATTGATCTCTCTTTCACATGAGCCTGGCACCCGTGGAGCTTTGATGAGGCTTGTTTAACAAGCAGCATCCTCACTGGCAACATAAAGCGCCTTTTTCTCCCCTGGCGGCGTCTCACACAAGCACAGCTCAGCGTATATATTAGCCAAAAGCTCATGATTTATAGACCCCACAGTGGGAATATATGACAAACCTCGGCAAATTAATTATTCCAAAACTATTTGATATATCTGATTATTAATTCTGGGACACAAGCTCACTTAGATCAAAGACTGCTTGTAAAAGTTAAGTTTATCATGTTGACATTTTGCTTTCGCCAATGTTCCTCTCTCACTGTCTGTAATATTGCTCTCATGCAGTGTGTGTATTCAAAACTCTGCCTAACAAGTTTTACCTGCTGCACACAGTTGCACAGCACAAAAATGACCTTTCAACCTTTTTTCTTCCTCCACTCCTGTTTTTTCTCTTGCTCCTTCTTACTCAATTTGAGCGATTACAGTGCCTACACGAACATATTGTTTGTGCACACACTGTTGACAAGTGTTCTCTGGCTGGTGTGCCATGCATGGAGGCACACGCAAATGAAAGGTCAGGCCCATCAAACTCCATCTCTTCCTCAAACTGCAGAGACACTAGACTAATTCTGCTCTTTGCACAAAACAAACAACAGAGACACAGGAAAAGAACAACTCCACTAGATCCAACACTGAACGCATAAGAGAAGAATTTTCATCAGCCAATGTTTTTCTACCTAATCTTTACGGATGTTTTTTTATTTATTTTTTTTCAGCATGAATGCATGCCTTCTTGAGTTCACATTTTGATTTGGAGTTGCCTGTTTTTTTTGTCCCCTCACAATTTAGCCATCTGTTGTTCTCATCCTCCTCAAAACACTGCTCAACTATAACATTTTAGCTTCAAAACACTTTTGTAAACTCACACCACTGCCGCTTTGCATGGCAAAACAATGCGCTGACTGGTATACAGTGTTGGGGAGTAACTAATTACATGTAACAAGATTACTTAATTTAACTAGAAAATGTATGTAATTGTAATCATTACATTACTGGGAAGGCGGCACGGTGGGCGACTGGTTAGAGCGTCTGCCTCACAGTTCTGAGGACCGGGGTTCAATACCCAGCCCCGCCTGTGTGGAGTTTGCATGTTCTCCCCGTGCCTGCGTGGGTTTTCTCCAGGCACTCCGGTTTCCTCCCACATGCCAAAAACATGCATGCGAGGTTCATTGACAACTGGAATGTGGAATGTGAGTGCAAATGGTTGTTTGTTTATATGTGCCCTGCGATTGGCTGGCAACTGGTTCAGGGTGTACCCCGCCTCCTGCACGATGATAGCTGGGATAGGCTCCAGCCCTAGTGAGGAGAAGCGGCTCAGAAAATGGATGGATGGATGGACATTACTGGAAGAAAATTTGTAATTACATTACAGTTTCTTTTGGGATTTTCCATGATTACAACTTTAGTTACATTTGGAGAATAGCTGCAATAGGTCAGCTTTTTTTTTTAATATCACTTCTTCCTTATGTCGGTTTGTAATTGGCTTTCTCTGGTCATGTGCCATTCTGCCATTGTGCATTCTTCTTTTTGATTGCCAAGATGGCGCTTATCGGTGTGGATGCCTCGGTTACGTACTCTCTAGTATTAGTATAGTGTTTTTCATCCGTCTTTGGAGACATTACGCGATTCACTTACACAAGGTAAGACTTATAAAATATCGGGGAGTCTAACCCGGACTTTCTTTCACCAGCTTTTGCAAATCCGCTCAGTTTTTTCCCCGAGTTACTCACCGGGGGGGGCGGGTGCGGTCTTTGGCGCATGGAGACGTAGGCGACGAAAGGGGAAGAGCGCTGGCATCCAAGTTAAGCTCCGCAAGAGAGGATACAGATTGGCGTTCCCGTCAATCCACCTTGTGACTCTACGCTCCCTACCCAATAAAATGGACAAGCTTCATCTTCTGACAAAGACCAATAAAGACTTCGGACGTTCTGCTGCCCTGTGCTTTACGTATACTTGGCTTGTGAACGTGTCCCCGATGGTGCTGTAATGCTTCCCGGCTTCCATCTTCACCAGGCAGACCGTGTCATGGAGTAATCAGTGACGTGCGGTGAGGTTCATGATTGGTGAGGCACTGACTACGTCTGGAGCTCTATGAAGCTCAACTCAACACTCCCACATGCTGGTTGTTTCACCGTACATACCAGACTCCACTGTGCACTTTTAGTGGCTTTTCTGGTCGATAAGAAACACTAAATGTCACGCGCTTTCATTAAATTTATTAGACAGTCTGTTAAACATCAATAAGTGCAGTACATGTGTGATAAAATGTATATTATTGGCGATGTAATGAGGAAACACCAATGTCTCTTGTGTGAACCCACGGACCAATCACAGCCTGCCTGAATGGATGTATGCATGGTCTCTTGAAGCATCATGGGAGCGATGACTCTACGTGACTCGTAGCTGTGCTTCCTATGCATTTGAACAGGAAAATTCAGCTATTTTAATGATGAAATCATTGAAATTATCGGATTGAAAAAGAAAATCAATGTAAAGCACAGACCATTGAACTAAAATGGAACAATTTAATGTAATCATAAGGTTTTTTTTACTATTCACATGCAGTGGAAAGGCAAGACCACCAGGGGGCAGTGAGGGTCTGCCTCACTTGCCTACCCTGACCGCACGTCCCTGGGAGTTATTGGGGAAAACATATTGGGGATATGCTTCTATATCAATGAAAAATGGTGTTCCCTCTTGCAATCAACTTCTTAAACAGCTAACCTACAATTCCATTGTAACATGCTGCCATTTTTTTTGTCTTGAGTTTGTTGTCACATTTCTGTCGGGCCAATTATATATTACTCGTGCACTCATTGTAGTAGTCTCGGCACGCTGCACTATTTGGATATCTCTTGTTGACCAATACTGGCCACTCATGCCAAAGTAGCATCTGCATCACTTGCACACTGACTGAGGAGTATCTGCAACATTTGCTCAATCAACATTGTCCCAGATTATTGCACTACTAGTCACTTTAAACTGCATACTTTCCTTGAAGTCTCGACGCCCTTGCACAATGGTCATTGCACCGGACTATTGTTATATTAGTCATTCAAACTGCTCTAAGTCCTAGAGGACTCTGCATCTTTTTGCCTAATAAAAAACTTATACATGCATTACCACATTACTGGCAACCTTTTATTGCTCAGTGACAGTTTTTTTTAAAATGTCTTTATGTCTCAAAAGTATTCTCTGTCTATTGTCGTATGAGAGCGGCTCCAACTACCGAAAACAAATTCCTTGTGTGTTTTTTGGACATACTTGGCAAATAAAGATGATTCTGATTCTGATTCCAGCTCCTTCCCTCAGGTAGGCGCTACCGAACAATGCAAACTAAAACAAGCAGACATTCCAACAGCTTCTTCCCTCTTGCCATTAAGTTCTTAAACAGTTACTTACAATTCCATTGCAACATGCACCCAATTTTTTGTCTTGAGTTTGTTGTCACGTCTATCGCGCCAATTATACATTTCTCGTGCACTCACTGTAGTAATCTCGCCACGCTGCACTATTTGCATATCTGTTGTTGACCAATACTGGCCACTCATGTGCCTGAGTAGCATCTGAAACATTTGCACAATCGACATTGTCCCAGATTATCGCACTACGAGTCACTTTAAACTGCATACATTTCTTGAAGTCTCGGCGGCCTTTGCACAATGGTCATTGCACCGGACTATTGTTCTATTAGTCATTTCAAACTGCTCTAATTGCAAGAGGACTCTGCATCTTTTTGCACAATTGTCAAAAAAATAATTCTAATTTCTACCGGCAGTTAGTTTGTCTGAGATTTTGAAAAAGTTTACTCATAGTTACACTTTTGAAGACATAAAATAACATTGACTTTTTATCGGTTTCATCTTTATAACTTTGGACTTTTTTTATGGAACATTCACTTATCTGGGTTGTTATATGAAGCGCTATTGTCTAAATTGTGCACATTTGGGTGAAGAAGCTCGGTGAGGTAGGGACTCTCCCGAGTTTCTTCACCCTTACGAGCCATATCATTCTCTCAGGTTATCTAGCCAGCTGCTCATGACTGTCCCTAAAACCAGGCTGAAGCTGAGAGGGGAGCGAGCCCATCCAAAATTATGGAACTAACTGCCTCAGCACATTAGACAGGCATCCTCTTTACCTGTTTTAAAATCTAAATCTTCTTCTTGACCTTTGATATCCAGTGAGATGTTGACTGTTTTATTTTTTATTTATTTTACTGATTTTATTGCTCTTTTTCAGACTGAGATTTCTGTCCTCAATTACCCTTTTTTATTTTATTTGAACCTCTCTCTCTATTATGTGTTGTGTATTTATTGCCTTGTACAGCACTTTGATCCATAGTGCGTGCTTTTAAAGTGTTTAACAAATAAAGTTGGAGTAGATTGGATTGGATTTGTCACTAGGTCACCATGGTATTGAAAGTTGGTTTTCCTCATGCTGTACACATATGATGCAATAAACATTTTTTATTTTCAATTTACATTTCATCATGTTTGGTTATCAGTTTACTATTTGTGTAAAGAACAAATGTGTGATTAATTCCAAAATAATGATATTGTCACGATATATAATCGTATGGTATTGGACTGGACTCAAAAGCAGACTGAGGCGGAGGAAGTAGAGGAGAATGGTTTATTTAGGAATAGCTCGAGGTTAGTATTTCCAATGCGTGAGGGTAATCCGAAGGAGCAAGGAACTGACAGGAGGCGGGAGCATGGGCAGGTGGACGAGTTTGACAGCGTGGTTGGAGCGGGCAGCGAAGCGGGAGACACGGTAGGAATACTGGAAGCGGAGAAGAACACGAGAATAAGTACTACTGTGCATAGCCAGGTAATCAATTTAGAAACAAGAGGAGTAGGCTCGAGAGTCAGCCTGTGTACCACGAACGAGTGGGAATACTCTGGCGCTGGATCCCTGGATCAGGCAGGTTTAAATACAGAGAGTGATGAGTGCTGATTGGGAACAGATGCCCGGGCGAGCAGGTGAGGATTGCTAGAGAGAGAGAGAGAGAGAGAGAGGGAGGGGAAAGCGAGGCACAAAGCGAAAGTTCCAAGGATCCTGTTGATGCATTCATTCAAAATTATCCAAATGTAATCAAATGTAATTAGTTATATTACTTTGAGAAAGTAATTGAAATAGTTACACTACTATTCCATTTTCAACAGGGTAACTTGTAATGGTAGCCAACTACATTTTCAAAGTAATCTTTCCAACACTGCTGAGTACTGTATATGTGCACTACTGCTTCGGTCTCAGCCCAGTGGCGTAGTGCTTAGTATGTCTGCCTCGCAATCAAAAGATGTTGGGTTGCAATCTCAGTACACACTGTGCTTCTGTCGATGTTCTCTGAGTTTTCTGGCTTCCTCCCTCATTCAAAATCAATTTATTTTAGGTAAATTGAAGACTCAATATAGTTCATGTGTGTATGAATGCTTGTTTGTCTATATGTGCCCTACAGGTGGTTACCCCACCTGTGGTCCAAGTCAGTCGGGATAGGCTGCTCACCCATGACCCAAATGAGGACAAGGGGCATAGAAAACAGATGGGTGGATGTCTTGGTCTCCAAACAAAATGTTTTTTACACAAACCTAATTTACACCCGAAGCCTGTTTATGTTGTTGTTATTGTATTATTTTGGGATTTGGGCTTTTCATTGTTACTTCATTACCATGGGGTTTTTTTTTCCATTCCTTTTTATTTTTGCACTGATGTACCAAGGCAAATTCATTATTTGTGTTGCACACATTCTTGGAAATAAATGTCTTTCTGATTTTGACATAATGGTCATTAATGGACAATATATTTTTAGACAATTACACACTGAAAAGGGGAAATGCTTCCTGTCTGCCAGTCTCAGTTGAGTTTAATTATGTAAATATATATATATATATATATATATAAAATTCACCCAAAATACAATGCATACATCGTGCTGCCTTGATATATAAAATTAATTTGTTCCGTGACCACGCTCGTAACTCAAAACATTCATATCTCAAATCATCTTTCCCCACTGAAATGAATGGTAATGCCATTAACCTGTTCATAATCTTGCCAGCACTCTATTATAGTGTACTTTACAAAAACATAGATTAAAAACATAATTAAATTGAATTTTAGATTTTAGAATTTTATAGAATATTTGAGTACAGTATAGGGTTTAAAATTGTTTGGTCTGGCCAAATTGACGGTGCCGGCAAAAAAAATCTGTTTTAGGATGAGGTAAGAATCTGAAACAGACACGAATAAATCTGAGCCTTGTGAAATCATTTTATCAGAAAAGAAAAGGGAAAAAAATGAAACATTTGGCCTAATTTATGGGTATTCCATTGTCTACTATTGTAAACTCAGTGGTGGTAACCTGCATCTTAGGAGTGCATGCAAACCTGCTGAGCCATCATATTTGAAAAGCTGATCTTGCCAAACTTTTGACATTGACTAAAGACTAGGCTTGGAGCCTTGGACCAAACTTTTGAGCCTTGCAGATAGCAGCTCAGACATGTACAGCGAGGTCGCAGTGGTGCAAAAGCACGGCCACTTTGCGAGATGACAGTTGACCTTCAAACAAACTTAAGCTTTAAAAGCAGCAAAATGACATAATATAGCCAGTTCCCTATACAGAGATTTATATTATGGTTGCATCAATCCTATTCTCGCAGTTAGAGAAAATCACATATAGCAGTATATAGTGTTACTCACTTCGACAAGCTGCCTCATGGTCATAATTTACAGCCCACTCAAAATATTTGCCTCAATGTTCTGCTGCTTGTTATTCCCATACTCCCTTGCACATGAGCAAGCTAAAAGCACTGCCATTACTGCATCACACTCTTAAAGCGGTGGCTCTGACCCATTAGAGTGGGCTGGTGGGAGTAGGGCTGTGAAATGATGATCACGGAGAATTCTATAAAAAGAAAACGGCTGCGAGCATTTGTTAGTCAGAGCGGAGGCGAGATTAAGCAAACTGTGTCCTGTGCAAGCGGACGCGTCAACATCCCAAAAGCATGAAGTTTGGCACTTCGCTATCTTTCATTCGGCAACACTCAGGTCAATTAATCTTGTGTCTCTTAATGACCCTCGAAGGTGACTCACGAGATAAGTGCAATTACACTGGAAACATGGGTGCACCCAATTAGTCGTCAAGTTTCCCTCAATCTTTGCAGCAGAGGCAATGTGTGTCCCACAGGGTCAGCCTGTTTGTGACTTCATTAGCAGCCTTCTAAAAGTGGAAGATGAACGCCTGGCCTAGATCACATCTCTGTGCACAGGGATCATCACTACTTTGGATGTGTTTGTCCTTCGAGGCACAGCAAGGTGGAAGAGGCAAGGCAAAACCTTAGAAACACTTTCCCCGACTTCTCAGACTGTCTGCATAGATTAGCAAGAGTTTACTAGCATTTTGTTATTTTAGGCAAGAAAAGACCCGCGGGAAGTTACACAAATGTCTGAGCGTATAAATGTGTCAAGGACTGATGATAATGGTACTGATGATGATGATCCTTCATATCTTTCTCTCAACCATCTTGAGCCCATCTCTAATTGCTCCCCCATCCTCTCTTCCCGTGAAATTGTTAATGAGAATTTTGTGCAATGTGGACGTCAGGGGCACAGTCACTTTTGTGTCTGCCAGCGCAGACTGCGTGAGTAATGGGTGTGACTAATGCCGCTTGGCAGCCTCCACTCTTGTCCATCCCTGCCAGCTGTCCCCTGCCACTCCTCTGGGTGCATTTGGGTGCTCTCAGCAGGTCTCAGTAATCACACACTCGTGCCACATGAAAGCTTGCACACACACACACGCATGCACACACACGCACACACACACAGACGCACGCACACACACACATATATATATATATATATATATATATATATATATATATATATATAGAGAGAGAGAGAGAGAGAGAGAGAGAGAGAGAGAGAGAGAGAGAGAGAGAGAGAGAGAGAGAGAGAGAGAGCCGGCGGCACGGTGGGCAACTGGTTAGAGCATCAGCCTCACAGTTCTGAGGACCCGGGTTCAATCCCCGGCCCCGCCTGTGTGGAGTTTGCATGTTCTCCCCGTGCCTGCGTGGGTTTTCTCCGGGCACTCCGGTTTCCTCCCACATCCCAAAAACATGCATTAATTGGGGACTCTAAATTGCCCGTAGGCGTGACTGTGAGTGCGAATGGTTGTTTGTTTCTATGTGCCCTGCGATTGGCTGGCAACCAGTTCAGGGTGTACCCCGCCTCCTGCCCGATGACAGCTGGGATAGGCTACAGCACGCCCGCGACCCTAGTGAGGAGAAGCGGCTCAGAAAGGGATGGATATATATAGCCGGGACGGTGTAAGACTGGTTAGCACATCCGCCTCACAGTTCTGGGGACCGGGGTTCAAATCCCGGCCCCACCTGTGTGGAGTTTGCATGTTCTCCCCGTGCTTGCGTGGGTTTTCTCCGGGCACTCCAGTTTCCTCCCACATCCCAAAAACATGCGTGATAGGTTGATTGCAGACTCTAAATTGCCCGTAGGTGAGATTGTGAGTGCGAAGGGTTGTTTGTTTCGTGTGCCCTGCGATTGGCTGGCAACCTGTTCAGGGTGTATCACGCCTCCCGCCCGAAGATAGCTGGGATAGGCTCCAGCACCCCCACGACCCTAGTGAGGATAAGTGGTAAAAGGAAATGGATGGATATACGTATATATATATTTTTATAGGCAACGTGTATGACATTCTCATGGCATTGGGAGATACAGTACAAGTTACAAATTGAGTCGTGACAGCCAATCGGCGTTGAGAATGGTGAGCTAAGGGCCAGCTTGGAGGATGGGTCGTGCCACTGGCCGCCGTGGCCGCTCAAAGCGCTTTGTCGGCGACCACAAGAGTCTGGGGCCAGTGGGGCTGAAAAGTGGGACAATTTAAAGAAGAGGAAAAAAATAAGGAACCAGCAGGGGTAACAGCCTTAGCTGCCTGGGAACGGCCCGACAATGGCCCAGCGACACAGATGGCTGGTTCATGCTGACGGTGCGGGACACACCTGGCCCTTAGTGCTCACCTACACTCAAGTCCACATTTTATATATCATATTAATTATCGAAAAATATCACAGCCAGTGGAGTTTTTTTCACCTCTGTGACGAGGAGCTTTTCCGCTTCAAACGTGCTGGTGGTGGCTAAGATATATATATATATATATATATATATATATATATATATATATATATATATATATATTTTTTTTTAATTTTTTTTTTTTTTTTTTTTTTTTTGACAAAGCAAGGCTCCCACTATGACAACTGTAGTCATTTTAATGGTGAGTTAGATATTGAATTATTTTATTTTATTTGCTTCTAAGTCATCGTCAAATACATCAAAGTGACTCGCAACAAGGAAGATCGGGCAATGCTGATCTATAGAATGGCAAGCATACTCATAATTTATTTATGGACCTCCAAATATGCGTTTTATTTATAAGAGCTTTGTTCTGATTAAATTACTTTTTTTGGATTTATTTCATACAAAATAAAAAAATTAAAATAAAAACTGCTCTGCTTCAAAGTGTGGTGTTATAGAAGGCAAGTAAGGTAAATATAGTCGTGTTATAGAAGGCAAGTCCGACACACATAAGGTATATTAATATTTAAAGTGTGCTATAGTTTTCAAATGGATTTTTGTGACATTCACAAGTCTCGCGAAAAACTGATTCAGATTTCGATAACTCATGCCTCTTTGGTTCCCAAGTTACACACAGTGGGTGTGTCGGAAGTCTGGACGAGAGAATGAGCATAGATGAAAGGTGAGCAAGGCAGGTGCCTTACGTGATTTACGTGCAAACGGTAGAATATGGCCCTAAATTAGCATTCTTTTATCCAATAAATTCGATAAATTTGATAGGTACCTTTTTACCACAAAATGATACAAATAGCAATAACCTGTCAATGGAACAATTCAGCTTACCATTGTTTGGTTGCAGGAATGTGTACAACTGGAACTTAATGACTTTGACAACCTGAGCCGTATATGGCATTTATTAATTACAATAAAAATTGGTGCGATTTCATTACAACTAAATCTAGTTGGACCTATCACTAAAAACCATGTGGCCCATGATGGTTTTAATTTTTTCAAAGTAGCGCTCCTTGTGAAAAATGGTTGACTTTTTAAAATTTGTAATAAATGTGATTCATTACGAAAGCTCTCCATTACAAAAGTCATCATTTTAGCAATAGCTGGCATGCCCAGAAACATAGCTCAACACAACTCTTCCTTGTTTGTCCATTAACCTGGTCTGTGTTGCTAGGCAGAGGTAATGTTTTTTTCATCACACTGTAATCAATATAAAAAAAAGTTTTAATTTTCCTTCGACACATACTCGACTGTCCTTTAATACTCATGCTCTCCTCATATTTTCTATCATAGTGATTGGACTCTGTGCATTTGGGAAATAAATGAGATGAGTAAGTTTGGGGATGTAGCTAGGATGTCAATGCTCGCTGGGTGAAGCAATAGGAATCTCATTACAGTGGCCTCTGGACCGGCCCTGCAGCTAAGTATATCACTCTGAGTGATTTGAAATTGGTGTCCAATGAAGTAGGACTTGATCTGTGGCCCTCTTCTGGTTCTCGCTGGCGGTTTTACACCATAATCTTGAGAAGCTGAAACTCTGATGGATTTTAGTTAGCATATAGTTGAGGTCATTTTACGAACAGAAAGTAATTTGGGTGACTTGGGGTAAGAACATGCTCTGGGTACATGACCAGTTCTGTTGCAGTTTTACTTCTCATGATTACATCCAGTACAGCATCAGTCGTCATGTCCAGTATGTCTGTAGCATTTATCAGCGATAGGGTCAACTTCAGGTGGCACGGTGGACGACTGGTTAGAGCGTCAGCCTCACAGTTCTGAGGACCCGGGTTCAATCCCCAGCCCCGCCAGTGTGGAGTTTGCATGTTCTCCCCGTGCCTGTGTGGGTTTTCTCCGGGTACTCCGGTTTCCTCCCACATCCCAAAAACATGCATTAATTGGACACTCTAAATTGCCTGTAGGCATGACTGTGAGTGCGAATCGTTGTTTGTTCCTATGTGCCCTGCGATTGGCTGGCAACCAGTTCAGGGTGTACCCTGCCTCCTGCCCGATGACAGCTGGGATAGGCTCCAGCACGCCCGCGACCCTAGTGAGGAGAAGCGGCTCAGAAAATGGATGGCTGGAGGGTCAACTTCATTGGGCTTGAGTCACTGTTTTTATGACTTGTGAACTAAAAGGCTGGAGAATTGACTTGGACTTTGGACTTAAAGCCTCGGTACGTGACTTGAGACATGATGATTTATCATACTGCAGTATATGTTCTGTTTGATGATAAAATATCAAATCAGTTAGTTCATGTCGGTTGATGAGCTCACACTAGGACAGGCATTGTCATGATTGGAGGATTAGCTTGTCAATCAGTCAAACCCCTCGCTACGGCCAACAAAAAAATGAATAAAGAAATTGATTACCTCTTCTTAGTTTCTGTCAGTAGTTTGCTAACTTAAGTTAAAGTTTGCATTGCTGACGTTCAGGTATTGACTCTCAAGCCACTAAAATGATGAGTTAATAATTCAGTTAAAAAAAAAAAGTAATGGTTTTTAAACGAGGGCTATTTCAGTTTAAAAAAAAAAAACTAGATGTATATTCCATGGAATAAATGTGAACTTAAAATTAAGTAAATTGAAGTTAAAAAGAGTGTATGGAATACATAAGATTTTATCCATCCATCCATTTTCCGAGCCGCTTCTCCTCACTAGGGTCTCGGGCATGCTGGAGCCTATCCCAGCTATCATCTGGCAGGAGGCGGGGTACACCCTGAACTGGTTGCCAGCCAATCGCAGGCCACATACAAACAAACAACCATTCGCACTCACATTCACACCTACGGGCAATTTAGAGTTTTCAATTAATGTGCATGTTTTTGGGATGGGAGGAAACCGGAGTTCCCGGGAGAACATGCAAACTCCACACAGGCGGGGCCGGGGATTGAACCCCGGTCCTCAGAACTGTGAGGGTGACACTCTAACCAGTCGTCCACTGTGCCGCCCATAAGATTTTATAATAAAGAAAATTCCAGTTAAAAACAGTAGGGATGAGTGGGATGAAAATGTGTGTCTGGGTGAGATCAGCTGAGAGCCTCTACTCTATATCTCGACATAAACTATTTGAATTACTGAGGCTCCAACCAGTCTGGTCATTATCCTCTGACCTACACTATGTCATTAGAGAAAATATATTTTCTTTTTTTCTGACCAAAGCTCTTTATATCCTTCAGAAGGTTGTGTGTTCAGCAGTTTTTCTGAATCACCCAAACCGGCCAACAAGCACACTCCATTTAGTCATTTTACAGCACCTTTGTCTTTATTGTAATACTTAATTTCAAATTCTAATTTAGTTGCTGCCATAGTTGACTGGCCAATCTGATATTTCTGTTAAAAGGGAGTCGGGTCAGGTGTACCTAATAAAATAGTGAAGGTGTATCTGATTACGATTAAATATCAAATCAGTCCATGTTGAATTCATGCACACGGTAAGTTGGATGCATGGATGGATGTTATTTGTCATTTCTCTACCAATCGCTGTGCTTATTGCCATAGAAAGATCCTAATCGATTTTGGGATAATACCAGCTGGTGCAACTTGAGATAAGCTCATATGTTTTTTGTCAGTGAAAGTCTGGTTTTGAACGAATTGCCCTCAGTGATGGTCGTTGATTGCATCACGTCAACACTGTCATCTGAGATGTTTTTTAGTTAAGGTTATGGAAAAGGAAGAGCACTTACATACACAGAAAAGGCTGTCCTCCAAATTCAATAACTACATGCTTTAGTTATGCTTCAAAATTCACAGACTCTCATAATATGAAGCAGAGAATTTGATTGTTTACAGAATGCTGAGCATTGCCCACCTTCTTACTGAACAATGGTCTGTGGCCCCTGGAAGGGAATTGTTTCTTCAACATAGAAAGTAATTATTTCTTTATTCTTGCTTTCGAGTGGAAAACGTGTTATAGAGGCCTCTGGCAAATGGCACACCATACATCACCGAACTCCTCCATCCATCAACCCCCTGTCTGTCTCCATCTAACGCTGGCCTGCTCTCCATTGCAAACACCCCGCTCTAAATGTTTGGGGACAGAGTTTTCAGTTCCGTGGCTCCCCACCGCCGGAATTCTTTCCCTCCTGAAATCTGTAATGGTTTTTCCCTGGACGTTTTTAAAAAAAAAAATATATATATATATATAACTCCTCAAGGACTTTTTATCATAGCATACCTTGAATAACAGATATATAGCTATACACACATACGCACACACACACACACACGCACACACACAGGCTCAGGAGGTAGAGTGGTTGCCTCCCAACCCAAAGGTTGTGGGTTGGATTCTCAACCACTGTGACCATGCATGATTAAGTGTATGTGCGCAAGATACTAAACCTCCATTTGCACATAAGATAGAGAGATCGATAGATAGTAGTGTTGCAACAATATATGTATCTGTATCGAATTGTTCGATACAGTGGTCACAGTTTGGTCCGGACTAAATGACAATATGTCATTTTATATTTACTGTATCAACCTCTAGCCGACCGGTTAGTAAATCTGCCTCACAGTTCTGAGGACCGGGGTTCAAATCACGGCCCCGCCCGTGTGGCATTTGCATGTTCTCCCTGTGCCTGCGTGGGTTTTCTCCGGGCACTCCGGTTTCCTCCCACATCCCCAAAACATGCACGGTAGGTTCATTGAAGACTCTAAATTGTCCGTAGGTGTGAATGTGTGTGCAAATGATTGTTTGTTTGTATGTGCCCTGCTACTGGCTGGCGAGCAGTTCAGGATGTACCCTGCCTCTCGCCCAGAGTCAGCTGGGATAGTTTCCAGCATGCCCGCGACCCTTGTGAGTATAAGCAGTACAGAAAATGGATGGATGGATGAATGGATGTATCAACCTCTCGCAATGAGGAGCTGGGCTAAGCTACCCCTCATTACAACTTATTGTTGAGCGCAGATCCACTATGCTACTCCTCTCGCGTTTTCTTCCGACCAAGGAAGGGTGCGTTCGGAAATTCACCCTGACACTCTAACTCTACTCTCACAGTGCACGGTCCCAAGATTGGCAGAGCAGCGCCCGAGGATATTTCCGAACGCAACCCAGGCATGCTTAGACAGAAGCTAACGCGCTGTTGCAACATGGCTAGTTCCATAGACCGTCCTGATATTGAAAATCTACTTTGGTTTTAGTGTTAAGTATGTCCCACATGGCAAGCGTGTCGTAAACAAAAGGACAATGATATATTGCAAGTGTCACACCTTAAAAAACTTCGGTGGAAATACAAACAAACATGACATCACATTTACGCCGACATTGTTCCAATGAGAAAGTAAGTGCCAGACAAAAACAAGGCGCACACGTCCTACAAACTTTATCCGACTTATTTCGACTGCATGAGTCAAAGAGGAGTAAAGAAATTAACCGTGCAACTTATATTGCTGTGGACATGCGACCCTTTTCTAACTTGTGGACAACGCCGGGTTTCATAACATGCTGTGCAGTGGACACTTGAGCCCCATTATAAAAGTCCTTCGTGAGCCTCGTTGTTGCTCTGACTTCAGACAGCTGGACATCAAGAGCTACACAGAGCTACTTGACTGTTCAGTATATTACTGCGGAATGTGAGATGAAAAGGAAGGTTCTTTAGACACGCCTCCTTGACAGTCACTACTGATGATTTAACCAAAGCTTTGACAGACGCTGTGGAGGTTAGTGCGTCCAAATGTACAGGTGCATCTCAATAAATTATAATGTGGTAGAAAATTCAATTTATTGTAGTATTCATAGATATATAGATTCATTAGACCCTTGGGAACATCCTTTTCAGAGTGCAAATTCCTGCCTAAATTTTTACATAAAAAATCATTTTCATTGTTTCTTGATTGATTGTTAACATTCTAGTTGCTAGAGATGGTGAATTTGGGGTTTTCCATTTCTGTAAGCTATAATCATCGAAATTATACTGTACATACAGTATATATGAAATAAATTATGAAATATTTCACTTCTGTGTGTGAAGTGCATCTCTATCATGAGTTTCACTGTTTGAACTGAACTACCAAACTACATTTTTTTTAAAAGCTCTTGACACTATTCTAATTTATTGTGAAAAGACCCCTATGAAAAAATAATAATAATAATACCAAATACATATGGACTTAGGTCTGCCTTGCCCGGATACAGGTTACCGGAGCAGGTTACCCCCTCTGGAGCCAGGCCTGGAAGTGGGGCTCGAAGGCGAGCGCCTGGTGGCCGGGCCTGCAACCATGGGGCCTGGCCGGGCACAGCCCGCAAGGGTAACGTGGATCCCTCTTCCCATGGGCTCACCACCTGTGGGAGGGGACATAGGGATCGGGTGCAATGTGAGCTGGGCGGTGGCAAAAGGCAGGGACCTTGGCGATCTGATCCCCGGCTACAGAAGCTGGCTATAGGGACGTGGAATGTCACCTCTCTGGCAAGGAAGCAGCCCGAGTTGGTGTGTGAGGTCGAGAAGCTCGCCTCCACACACGGCTTGGGCTCTGGTACTAGTCCTCTTGAGAGGAGTTGGACTCTCTTCCAATCTGGTGAGAGGTGGCGAGCAGGTGTCGCTATACTTATTCCCCCCCGGCTCGGTGTCTGTACGTTCATCCGGGAGGAGCTCAGAGTAGAACCGGTACTCCTACGCATTGAGAGGAGTCAGATGAGGTGGCTCGGGCATCTGATTCGGATGCCTCCCGGACGCCTCCCTGGTGAGGTGTTCCGGGCACGTCCCACCGGGAGGAGACCCCGGCGACTATGTCTCCCAGCTGGCCTTGGAATGCCTAGGGATCCCCCTGGAAGAGCTGGATGAAGTGGCTGGGGAGAGGGAAGTCTGGACATCCCCGCTATAGCCACTGCCCCTGCGACCCGACCTCGGATAAGCAGAAGAAAATGGATGGATGGATGGATGTTAAAAGGCAAGTAAATTTCTCTTTTTTGTATTGAAAAAATATCAAACCATGACACTTAAGTATCAAACTTGATAGATAGATAGATAGATAGATAGATAGATAGATAGATAGATAGATAGATAGATAGATAGATAGATAGATAGATAGATAGATAGATAGATAGATAGATGCAGTAATTGCATGGCCACTTGTTTACAAGAGCAAAGTATGTTAAAATTCCCACACAAGCAGAAACATATGGCTGAACTGCTCAATCTTGAGAGAGCCGCCATATATTTATTAGGGAATATCAATAAATATTTGTTTAAAATGAAATTTAAAAAAAAGAGGCTGTTTATTTAATGTTTGTTTCTTAGGAACATGTTTTAATGTTAATGTATATTTGTTAATTGTTTCTATTGTTAACAATTGTTACTTGACAAAATCCTCAACGATCCTCATCTTGACGTAGACATACATTTACGAATGTAATATTGCAACTTTATTCTTGTAATATTTCGACTTCATTCGTGTGGAATCTTTTTTTTTTTCTTTTGCCGCCAATATTCCCCAATAGAGTAAGTAAAGCTATTTGCCAAAAATACAAAAAAAAGTTGGTTTATAGATTAATAATTAATGACTAAATTGAAGTCCCTATAGCAGCGCGGTGGGGCGACTGGTTAGCACATCTGCCTCACAGTTCTGGGGACCCGGGTTCAAATCCCAGCCCGCCTGTGTGGAGTTTGCATGTTCTCCCCGTGCCTGCGTGGGTTTTCTCTGGGTACTCTGTTTTCCTCCCACATCCCAAACACATGCAGGGTAGGTTAATTGAATACTCTAAATTGCCCATAGGTGTGAATCTGAGTGCGAATGGTTGTTTGTTTCTATGTGCCTTGCGATTGGCTAGCAACCAGTTCAGGGTTTACCCTGCCTCCTGCCCGATGATAGCTGGGATAGGCTCCAGCACGCCCGCGACCCTAGTGAATGAATGAATGAATGAAGTCCCCATTCCTTGAAGATACATAATACATCATTGAATGACATGCAGTTGCAATGAAACTATGATGAAAATGTTTTTATCCCATCTGTTCACAGCAAAATATCTGTGCACACAGACCACTTTTATGCTCGTCGCATGGGTGACACATACTTTACATGCACCAAGAAATGAATTCGCTATGGTATTTTCAGGGTCACACAGTTGGTTTGTAATCTCATTTGGAGAGAATGTATAAACATATCCATGGGAATTGGTCACAGCACATTCTAGAGATGCAAATTGATTTTCAGAAGAGTTGGCTGCAGAGAGCTGATGTGCAGCATAAGGACACTCCAGTGATGAAAACCTCTATCAGTTTTGTCTTTATCAGTCAGCGAGTACAAAGTGCGCTACGGCTTGTTGAAAGAAATGAATAAACATTCTTTTTACTCATTGAATGAATGGTATCCATTGTTGTGACAATTACTCTTTTTGCTAAAACGTGCCCTTTGTAAAGACTTGATCTTATGCTTCTGTGGTTTGGCACTATTATAGTCTGCATTTGTATTGTATGTGGAATTTGGCCCTCATGGAGTTATTTTTCTATTGCAATGTGGAGATTCATTGATTCCACCATCAGCACTGCGTTTCATATGTATCACCCATTCAAATCATCAAGGGGACTTGCAGCCGCCAATGAAAGAGTGAGAGGAAACATACATGTTAGGTTAACCGAAGACGTTACTAAATCAGTGGTTCTGAGCCTTGTTGGAGGTACTGAACCACGCAAGTTTCATATGTGCATTCACCACCATCATTGGAAAAATAAAAAGTAAAAATTCAAATTCAAAAAATAGAAATTTATTTTATTAGTGGACAAAAAGAAGTGTACTTCAGCTGCACACAAAATCACTGTTAAAAAAAAAAAAAAAACCTACAAACTTGAATTTTAACACAAAAACATCCCTTAATGAATATTTACTTCAATGTGACTTTGGCTGTTGCCCTACAGAGACAAGTTCAGAAAGGCTTGGCTTCACCTTGCCAAGTGCCATATACAATGTAGCGGACACACCACGAAAAGATGGTGCCTCGCACTACCGCCGCGGCAAATATAGGCTGGCGAGACGCAACTTCACATGCAGATGCTAAACGAATCAACAGCCATAAACCATCAAAAACAAGACACAGACACTTGCTTTGCCATGCCGATGCTAAGTGAATTACGGCTGCCTGGCGCTTCAAAGCGGAGACCCAAGGATGCCAAGTTCGCCCCCGGATGCTAAGTTAATTAACTTAGAAGGATTGCACCAATAAAGGCGCCTCCACCCTGTTGCGTACCGCCACTTTGGAGTTGGAACACGCAACAGCGACACCCACGGGCGACGGAACGACACTACAGACATGGGTTCATAAGACAATCTGTGACTTGACTGGGAGTTAATATTTTAAGAACTTTACATGAACGCCACTAGTGACTGTATTGCTGCAAACTTGAATGTCTAACGTCGAATCTGTTGTTAACTGAACAAGATGAAATTTTTCACCCCACACCACAAATGTCACATGGAAAATAGTAATGTTCTCCACACCACACAACATTTGAAACATTCATTACAGGTATGAAAGAGGATGAGCGTGGAACAATGTAAGGTGAGGAAATGGTCTCGTTATCTTAAATCAGAATCAGAATCAGAATCATCTTTATTTGCCAAGTATGTCCAAAACACACAAGGAATTTGTCTCCGGTAGTTGGAGCCGCTCTAGTACAACAGACAGTCAATTTACAGAACACTTTGGAGACATAAAGACATTGACAAAAAACAACAACAAACAACAATTGTGCAAAAAGATGCAGAGTCCTCAGTTCGAATGGCTAATATCGCAATAGTCCGGTGCAATGACCATTGTGCAAAGGGCACTGAGACTTCAAGGAGTGTATGCGGTTTAAAGTGACGAGTACTGCGATAATCTGGGACAATGGTTGTGCAAATGTTACAGATACTCCTCAATCAGTGTGCAATCCAATAATTAATATTTTATTCCACTGGTTTTAAACCACAAAATAATCCTAAAATGGGAAAATAACGCCAAAAGGCGGTCCAGCCCCCTCTGTGTTCGCGAAGGTGGGCGAAAGGGAGGAGGGGGAGTGAATCCCCCCTTATTGTCCCGGCCATAAAGGGGGCCGGAGCCGGGATCAGGAGAGTTTATTTGGGAGAGAAGTTTTTTCTTTGGTCTCACCCCGACCATCTGGCCGACAACCGTGCCAGGCAGGACGCCCACCTCACCCGAGGTGGCAAGGACGCATCGGATGATTCCCGGCTGCAGAGCCTCCTGCAAGCGCTCCGAGCCACCCTGCTTGGGGGCCCAAACTCAGTCCGAGGGAACGGAGGCGGACGCAAAGCGCCCGCTCCGAACGTCTTGCAAACAGAGACGTCCTGCCTGGGAATTTGTTGGCCTCCTGTTTTTCTTCCCTTTTCTTCCTCCCTTCCGTCGAATCCACCTGTTCCCGGTGTGGACCGGGCTGGCCAAACACTCGGGAGCCTGACTCGCCTGCCTCAAACGTGTTCCAGACATGTAAATCCAACATTGCAGTCTACTAAAAGTACAGATTAGCGCATATTTGGGTTTAAATTAACGAGAACAGGAATCCTCAGATATATGCATCCACGACATGCCCCTTTCTGCTAATCTCACATTACAAATAATTTCATTTGCCAATGTTCGTCTGTACCTTGTATTTTTTGTGTTTTACCCTGTAGAAACCCCTTTTATTATTAAATTTTCAATAAAATTCACCACTTGCATTGGTTGTGTGTGTGTCTGGGTTCGGAACAAAAACCTCTGGAAGTCTAGGACTCAAAGTTTCAAAAGTTTAGCCACCTTCCAAATAAGAGACGGATAACCAGGTTTCTTGTCGCTTCGCCAAAATTTTATTCACATAAAAGCGACGTGGTGCCCCTCATATATATATCAAATAACTTGATTTATAATAATTTAAAATTATGATAAACCGGAAGTGATGCAGGCGCCGCTTCCAACTCATCGTTTCCTTCTAAATTAATTACAATTCTCATTTAATACATAATCGCTGCAACAATGTAAAAAGATCTGTCTATCGAGACATCCATCTACATGCCCTGACTTACTTATGAAGTACCTCTTCCTCTTCATATACAATCTGGCAGGAGTAACCTTAGACAGGCTGCTAAACTGCTGAAATCGATAGTCATGCAGTAGAAGCCAGAGGGAAGTGAGTCAATTATCTTGGGGTTGTCAGGTGTAATTGGACAGATGCGTTTCAAATTGGTCAGCTCATCATTGCAAGGACATTGGTTGAAAATCCTCTCATGCTGGTTCTGTATGAAGAAATGGAACCTAACCACAAAAAAAGAAAAAAAGGGCAAAAGGTGGTCCAAGAGACCCAAATTTAAATTTGCAATAGGGGTTATGTGCAACGAACTGCTGCATTCGGCAAAACAGAACGAAGCACTTCCTTCCGCCGCAGGTAACCGGCAGAGCGCTATGGCAGGAGACCACTTGTAGGAGCGATAAACATCTATGCCCTTTTTTTTAAGATGTCTTCAAGAGCTACCAACGATGACCATAGCCAGTGTTTTGGCTTCCTTCGTGTTTACATACAGTATATCATATCATGTATGTATAAATAAATAATATACATGTATTTAACTTTTATCAAAAGACACTAATGATAAAGCAATGCCTATTCTAGCATGTTCGGGTTCAAACTGTCATCTCAATAGCCCATAGCTATCACAGTTTGGCCGCACACACAGGAAGTCCGCTGAGCTTTTCTACGGGTTTGGTCACATGACATTTCACATAAGGCCGATTCACCTCTTTCTAAAACACTAGCTTTTAGGGGCATGCAGAGAGCTTTGTTGGGGCAAGTGCTCAAAGTTAATGGGAGGCACGTGGAACAAGAGTTTGAAACGCCCTACAGAGACATATTTTACTATAAGCATAATTTCATATAATTTGATTAATAATGGTAAAGACACTTTTTTTTTAATTTAGCATTTTCCCCTCCTCGAGTCATCACCTTATCACGGTGGAGGGGTTTGTGTGTCCCAATGATCCTAGGAGCTATGTTTATGTCCCTGGCAGTGTCACCCATGAAAAACAAGTCCTAGGTAAGGGACCACACAAAGTACGGCTCCAAGATCCCTTATGATGATGACAAATATTGGATCTTGTTTTTCCTTGCCCGGACGCATGTCAATGGGGCCTCCCTCTGGAGCCTGGAGGTGGAGCTCGAAGGCGAGCACCTGGTGGCCTGCACCCATGGGGCAGGGCCGGGCACAGTCTGAAAGGGTAACGTGGATCCCCCTTCCCATGGGCTCACCACCTGTGGGAGGGGCCATAGGGATCCGGGGAAGGCGTTGGATATTGAGTCCGAGTGGACCATGTTCCGCGCCTCCATTACTGAGACGGCTGACCAGAGCTGTGGCCATAAGATGATCGGTGCCTCTCGTGGTGGCAACCGCCGAACCCGTTGGTGGACACCAGCGGTGAGTGATGCCGTCAAGCTGAAGAAGGACTCCTGTCAGGCATTTTTGGCCCGTGAGAACCCTGAGGCAGCTGATGGTTACCGGCTGGCTTTGGTGGTCACTGAGTCAAAAACTCAAGTGTGGGAGGAGTTCGGTGCGGCCATGGAGAAAGAATTCCTGACACCTTCGAGGAAATTCTGGTATACCATCCAGTGTCACCATCCAGTGCACCATCAACACTGTGTGTAGTGGGGATGGGGTGCTCCTGACCTCGATTTGAGACGTTGTGAGTAGGTGGGGAGAATACTTTGAAGACCTCTTCAATTCCACCGACACGCGTTTCCATGAGGAAGCAGTATCTGGGATCTCTGAGGCAGTCTCTCCTATCACTGGGGTTGAGGTCACTGAGGTGGTTAAAAAGCTCCTCGGTGGCAAGGCCCTGGGGGTGGATGAGATTTTGCCCGGAGTTCCTAAAGGCTCTGGAAGTTGTGGGGCTGTCCTGGTTGACACACCTCTGCAACATCGCGTGGACATTCGGGACAGTGCCTCAGGATTGGCAGTGGTAGTCCCCCTTTTTAAGAAGGGGGACTGGAGGGTGTGCTCCAACTCCACACGCCTCAGCCGCCATGCTAAGGTCTATTCAGGGGTGGTGGAGTGAGGGTCCATCGGGAAGTCGAATCTCGGATTCAGGAAGAGCAGTGTGGTTTTCATCCTGGACGTGGAACAGTGGACCAGCTCTACACCCTCAGTAGGGTCCTCGAGGGTACATGGGTGTTCGTCCAACCAGTCTACATGTGTTTTGTGGACTTGGAGAAGACGTTCGACCATGTCCCTGAGGGAGTCCTGTGGGGGGTGCTTCGGGAATATGGGGTACCGAACCCACTGATACGGGCTGTTCGGTCCCTGTATGACCAGTGTCAGAATTTGGTTCGCATTGCCGGCAGTAAGTCAGATTCGTTTCAAGTGAGGGTTGGACTCCGCCAAGGCTGCCCTTTGTCACCGATTCTGTTCAGAACTTTTATGGACAGAATCTATAGGCACAGCTGAGGCGTAGAAGGGGTCCGGTTTGGTGGCCTCAGTATTGCATTTATGCTTTTTGCAGACGATGTGGTTCTGTTGGCTTCATCAAGCCGTGATCTCCAATTCTCACTGGAGCGGTTCAGAGCCGAGTGTGAAGCGGTTGGGATGAAATCAGCACCAGACCATGGGCAGCCGTGGCCCAATGGTTAAGCTCATCGCCTGCCACCGTGGGGGACCTAGGTTCAAGACCCCGACTGGACCACCCGCCAACATCCCCCGGACTCACGGCTGTGGTGTCCTTGAGCAAGACACTGATACCCCGAAATGCTCCCCGGGCGCTTCAGCTGCCCCCTGCTCCAGTGTGTTCCACTAACATGTGTATATGGTCACTGTGATGGGTTAAATGCAGAGAACAAATTTCGTGTGCATGCATGCATGCATGTTCATGACAATAAAAGGTGATTCTTCTTCTTCTTCTTCTCAGTTGGAAAAGGGTGGAGTGCCCTCTCCAGGTTGGGGAAGAGATCCTGCCCCAAGTGGAGGAGTTCAAGTATCTTGGGGTCTTGTTCATGAGTGAGGGAAGAATGGAACGGGAGATCGACAGGCGGATCGGTGCAGCGTCTGCAGTGATGCGGACGTTGTATCAGTCCGTTGTGGTGAAGAAGGAGATAAACCGAACGTCGAAGCGCTCAGTTTACTGGTGGATCTACCTTCCTACCCTCACCTATGGTCACGAGCTGTGGGTCGTGACCGAAAGAACAAGATCCCGGATACAAGCGGCCGAAATGAGTTTCCTCCGCAGGGTGTCCGGGCTCTCCCTTAGAGATAGGGTGAGAAGCGCGGTCATCCGGGAGGGGCTCAGAGTAGAGCCGCTTCTTCGCATTGAGAGGAGCCAGATGAGATAGCTCGGGCATCTGATTGGGATGCCTCCTGTACGCCTCCCCTGGTGAGGTGTTCCGTGCACGTCCCCCCGGGAGGAGACCCCGGGGACGACCCAGGACACGCTGGAGAGACTATGTCTCCCGGCTGGCCTGGGAACGCCTCTGCGAGAGGGAAGTCTGGGCGTCCCTGCTAAAGCTACTGCCCCTGCAACCCGACCTCGGATAAGCAGAAGAAAATGGATGAATGGATTTAACATTTTTTTAATGCAGCCTTAGTTTAATATGAGTAAGGTTATTGATGATTTAAAATTTTAGGCCATAGTAATCAGGAAAATCAAGAGATAAACACACTCATTTTATGGCAGTCCAATATAAATGTAAGATTTCTTAAACTTGGATGGGGAAAAAAATCATAAATAATAATAATAATAAATAACTTATGAAGACCAACATTCAATAATAAAACTTCAATAATAAAACAAAATCAGCACTGAACTTTGTGTTAACACTTTATGACATAATACTTTAAACAAGTGGCAAATAAATGCATAATTTAACTATGCAAACTAGAAATACAGTGATTAAATAATAAATAATAAATAAGTTCTGCATCAGTTCTCACGACTTAAATTCAGCCACAGCTTTGTCAATAAAACCCATTGATAGAGAAAATGGTGCTGGCTCACTGAAATACACTTCTTGCTGAATGGTAAAGACAAAAGTGCATAAGGCTAAAGACAAAAACAGATTTAGAGCAACCATGTGAGTTGAATAATTTACATGTATTGCCCTTCAAACTCTGCAGACACATGTGCATGAATTATCCTAACTACTCAAACAGTCTTGACTTTATACATTACAAATAACAGTAAAGACCCGCACATGTTCTGACACTTTCACAAATTCATATATACATACCGCAGAAATAACACCATCTATTTTGCTGTCTGATATTGTGTGACTGCAAAAAGGCTGGCATATCCTGGCACTTCTGATCACAGATCCCTCTGTTTTGCAACAAAATAATGAGGGTCCCTCCAGTGGTGTTAATGGCAAAGACAGCTTGAGTGACGTAGAAAGGCCATTTGTAAAAGAACAACAACAACAAAATGAACTTTTAAGACAAAAGGTGGCTTTTGTGTTAGTTTTCATATAGAAAAGGCATATTAAGCAATAAGAGAAAAAATCCTACCGGTATATATCCAAAAATGTAATTATCATCTTCAGAAAACATGTTGCAAATCATGACATTTCATTTGGGACACAGAACGATAAGTACATTTTGGCATTTATGTTGCACTTAAGGTTCCTTAAACGGAAGACGTTTGGGACAGCCAGGACCCTTCCTAGAGCTGGCCGTCCGACCAAACTGAGTAATCGGGGGAGGAGAGCCTTGGTAAGAGAGGTAAAGAAGAACCCAAAGGTCACTGTGGCTGAGCTCCAGAGATAGTTCACCTTCCAACAAGACAATGACCCCAAAGCACACAGCTAAAATAACGAAGGAGTGGCTTCAGAACAACTCCATGAATGGTCTTGAATGGCCCAGCCAGAGCCCTGATTTAAACCCAATTGAGCATCTCTGGAGAGACCTGAAAATTGCTGTCCACCAACGTTCACCATTCAACCTGATAGAACTGGAGAGGATCTACAAGGAGGAATGGCAGAGGATCCCCAAATCCAGGTGTGAAAAACTTGTTGCATCATTCCCAAAAAGACTCATGGCTGTATTAGGTCAAAGGGTGCTTCTAGTAAATACTGTGCAAAGGGTCTGAATACTTATGGCTGTGTGATATTTCAGTTTTTCTTTTTTAATAAATCTGCAAAAAATTCAACAATTTTGATTTTTGTCAATATGGGGTGCTGTGTGCACATTAATGTGGAAAAAAATGAAATTAAATTATTTTAGCAAAAGGCTGCAATATAAAAAAAGAGTGAAATTTAATTTAAGGGGTCTGAATACTTTCCGTACCCACTGTAGTATTGTATTTTAATGTTGGCCATTATGGTGGTACTTGGAGAGCTAAGTATTTTTTGAGGTGGTATTTGGTTAAAAGGTTTGAGGACCATTGCTCTAAATGTTGTGAGACAATTACGGTTAGCATGCCTTTACCAAGAAGTCCAGACTGCATTGCTTAAAAAAAATTAAAATAAAAAAAAAAGGTAAAACCTGTGTCATGGTCACTCTGACTGACTTTTATTTTAATTTTCCCTTTGACTTTTTGTTGAAATTTAGATTAATCTTTATTTTTCAAGAAGAAGCCATTTTGTTTCGTTTGCCTAGGACATGTAGTCACTCAGATATTCGTATTTAAATTGTTTTGTGACACCTTGTGTATTTCAGTGTAGTAGTACAAAGACAAAGAAATGGTGGGACTCTGGAGAGTGGATGTTTTCATCCTTGCCATATTGACTGAATAAAGAATGAATGTATTCCTGTATCTGCTTTTTATCACCAAAATTGAATGATTTCCCCTTGTGCACATGGACCATCCATCCATCCATCCATCCATTTTCTGAGCCGCTTCTCCTCACTAGGGTCACAGGCGTGCTGGAGCCTATCCCAGCTGTCATCGGGCAGGAGGCGGGGTACACCCTGAACTGGTTTCCAGCCAATCGCAGGGCACATAGAAACAAACAACCATTCGCACTCACAGTCACACCTACGGGCAATTTAGAGTTTCCAATTAATGCATGTTTTTGGGATGTGGGAGGAAACCGGAGTGCCCGGAGAAAACCCACGCAGGCACGGGGAGAACATGCAAACTCCACACAGGCGGGGCCGGGGATTGAACCAAGGTCCTCAGAACTGTGAGGCTGACGCTCTAACCAATCGTCCACCGTGCCGCCCACATGGACCATCCCCTACAAATTTGAGTGGAAAACAGACCTATTGTGTTATTCATCCATCCATCCATCGTTCCATTTTTTATAACGCTTAACCTCACTAGGGTCACAGATAAGCTGGAGCCAACTACAGCTCAGTAGAGAAGTGGGGTATATACACCCTGGACATGTCCCAAGCCAATCGCAGCTGTTGTTTTTTTTTTGTTTGACAATTTCAAAACGACTGCGCAATCGACGAAGCGAGATGTGGTCAAAAACATTTGCACAGTACTACAGTGCTGTGAAAAGGTATGTGTGTCATGAACGGAACAGAGGATAGGACCCAAAAATGCACAACTCCAAAACAAATGGACAGTTTCCAAAAAGAGAGGTTTAATAGACGGGCATAGGTCGGTACACAGGCAGGCAATCCAAGAAAGGCAACAGTATCCAAAAACATGAGGCAAGGAGGCAAGGTCGATAATCGGAACAGGGTCAAGTCTTACTGAGTCTGTGACGTGGAAACAAGGAATGCTGGAACGCGACGACAAGGTATAACGAACTGGCAACGAGAGGGAATGAGACACGAGGTTAAATGTAATAGGTAATTAGGGTAAACGAGGCACAGGTGGTGAAGATGCTCACAGGAGCAGGTGTGTGTGAAACAGGGGGGAAGACAAAACCAGGAACACACACACACATGACAATGTGCTCTCTTCTCATATTCTTATGTTTTTATTACAGTTTCCCCACTTGAATGTTTAAGTTTATCAAATATAAACATAAAATACAGTTACTTATTTATATAAATACTTATTGTATTAATTATAGCGGTTTTTGGAGCCGTGCTTTGTCTTGTCCCTCACCTAAACCTGTTGGGCCTCTACCAGGGGCGTGGAGCCCCAGACAACTTAGCTCCTAGGATCAGTAGAACACACAAACCCCTCCACCACGTCACCAAGGTGACAGCTCAAGGAGGGGGACTGACTAGGCCACTCCAAAACCTTGATTATTATATATTTTTTAAGCCATTCAGAACTTGACTTGCTGGTGTGTTTTGGATCATTATCCTGCTGCAAACCCAAATGCGCTTCAGCTTGAGGTCACAAACTGATTCTTTTTCAGGATTTTCTGGTAAAGAGAAAAATTCATGGTTCCATCAATCACAGCAAGTTGTCCAGGTCCTGAAGGGGCAAAGTACCTCAACCATGCTTGACTGATGGTATGACATACTTTTTCTGAAATGCTGTGTTACATTTAAGCCAGATGTAACGAGACACACACCTTCCAAAAGGTTAAATTTTCATCTAGTCAGTCCATAGAATATTCCCCCAAAAAGTCCCCCAAAACCATCACACCTCTGACTTGTGCGTTGACCATTCACGAACAGGATGTGTACTCATCTGCCTGAGTAGCATCTGCAACATTTGCACAATCGACATTGTCCCAGATTATCGCACTACTAGTCACTTTAAACTGCATCAATTTCTTGAAGTCTCTGTGCCCTTTGCACAATGGTCATTGCACCGGACTATTGTTCTATTATTCATTTCAAACTGCTCTAATGTCTACAGGACTCTGCATCTTTTTGCACAATTGTCAAGAAGATTTTTTTTCACATTAATGGTAACCTTTTAGGTCTCCAACTACCAATGACAAATTCCTTGTGTTTTTGACATACTTGGCAAATAAAGATGAATCTGATTTTATTATTTGGATTTATTTTTGGATTATTTTAGACATCAAAGTGGGGAATCTAAAACAAAAAAATAATTTGAAAAGGGGAAAAAAATATTTTTCATGGCACTGAATACACAGTTAATCAATTGTCTGTTTACCTTTGCTCATATAATGGCATTTGCATTGTGTGAAACCTCGTGTGCACTCATTTGTCATTTCTTTTGATTCCAGCAACTGACAAAAAGGAGTTGATTTGCGATTTAAATATATTCTGTACACATCCTTAAAAAAATATGATTGCCTGTGCATGACAATAGATATAAGCTAACTAGAGCTAACTTTCAGAAACATTTCTGTCCAAAAAAAACGATGCATTTTGACATTTTTACTGATGCTCTATAATACACTGACTAAGGGCTTGCTTGCTGCTGATGAGCGAACTTGCTGTCCATTTGGTGAGTTTGCTGGCTGAAAGTAAGTGTTCCACAGTACAAAGGTCCAGACTGTACATGGGATACAAAGTGGCTCAGACTGAGATCAGCAGGATCAGTTTGGACTTCTATCCCAGGGGAAATGAGGTGGCTGACAGAGCAACAGCAAGGAAGTGAAAGCTATCCATTCCCCTTTCAACCAATCCTTCTCGCAAACCTATAATCTTCTTCAACAAAATGGACAAGGCTGAGGAAAACGACTGTTGCATCCTGATTCTAAGCAAGCCATACTTTCTCAACTCCATATTTATGTTCCTTCTTGTTCTTCTACAAGAGTTCAACAGTTCATTATCAAAAATGTTTTCCCATGCAACACTGACAGCAAACTGACGTGAAATGACCCAGTTTTTGTATTCCCCAATTACAAATGATATCTTAAGAGAATACATGGAATCTAGTCAGTGGATCACAATTTGTAGAGGTGCTTGAGGGTGATTAAAACATCCAAGGGGTAACCACAGCTTGTCATCTACGCTGCTTGCTGTCGTCTCAAAACCACCCAGTACCTATTTGTTTGGTGCCCTTGAACCACAGGCTGCTGCTGGTGATAAGAACATGGTAGAGCCAGACCTAAAGAGGGGGTATCCTCCCCTAATCACTTCTCCCATTTTATTTCCCCACTTAAAGAGGAGACATCAGGATTTGCTGGCTGTAACATCCTTCTTCCAGGATTTATTCTCCTATCAGGCTTGTCCCGCTCTCTGATTTGCTCTTTCTATATCCTTACTCTTGCACACACGGATTATGTCAGTAAATAGAATATGTCGCTGTTTTCACTGAAATAACCACCACAGCTCTAAGGTATTGGCCACTCATGAAAACGTCATCTATGAGTCATGTTACCCTGGCATATATTCCCATAGACAAACATTCCTAACTATTCTTATTTGTTAGTTATTTAGAAATGTTGACGGTGACAGTGTAATATGCTCTTTGAAGCAACTCACCATCAATACAAGAAGACATTGTTTAGAGTTTTGTGCTAACTAACAGGAAAGAAACATGATTATTACGTTTTTATATTATTTCTGTCCCACGAATTTCTGTTGTCCTTGAGCGTTTACCTCAGACACTTCACAAAGGACGAGTGAAATTTCACAGAAGACTTTGCTACAGTAGGCTTTCAAATAGTGATAAGCTCACATGTAACATAATGCACTGAATGTCCTTTTCAGAGTAAGTTTCTAAAATGAGGAGAACGGCCCACCATCCCCCTTATTGATCAGCTTGGGTTGTACCCTGCCTCTCACCCAATGTCAGCTGGGAAGGGCTCCACAACCCCCATGCAAACCTGCACAGGATAGGCCATACGGATAATGGATGCCATCCTTTGCAAAACCACAGGCCCTCTCTTGCGTCTCAGCTACTTTAGGTGTCCCCAGGATCAAGTGACATTGTGAAAGCTTTCACTGAGGACCTCAGTGGTCCAAAGACCTGACAACATAAAGTCTTAATTACTAATGCTTTTTCCTGCCAACTGGGAACATTTCAAAGTTGGTCAAGTCAAGGTAATCAAAAACTCATAGAAAATAGCCCGTAGTAAAAAGAAAACACATACCTTGGAGTATAATCACTAATATACAGTATATCGATATATTGTTTTGTTCATTAACTTGAATCAGTCTTGAAAATGAACTGATCCATGTATGATATCATATTGATGGTGCGATAAGCCTTTTATTTATTTGCATTAATTTACCAGGGTTTCTGCAAATTCTTAATTAATTATCACGAGTCATCATTTACCACTTGCTGTCTTTGATCTTATTTGATCATTTTACACTTCAACACACTAATTAGTCATTTGGCCTACTTAATTCCAAGTGACCTCAACAAACTAGGCAGTGGAAGTGGAGATCTAGTGGTACTAACCACAGTAATTTCATCTCTTTGTATGTGTTTCCTTCTTTCAGCCACAAGGGACCTTTTAATGGTAAATCTGTCTTCATTGATTTTTACTCTTTGCTTTTGCCTGATTCTATTTTTGCTGAAGGGTAAAGAAATCTGAGCAGAAACCAGACAACAGAGTCTGTACTGAACTGATGTTGTGTAACCAATGTGTGTGTGGGAATGTGTTAATTATTTTGGGCTTCTCGAGTATCAGCCGCTTCACAGTTAATTGCTGATATAAGACAAAATCAAAGAGAATCTTCAAGATGCATTCGGGGTATCCTATTTCTACACCAAAGGACACCGCAAGCAGCAGAATATAAAACCTTACTCTCGAGTGTTTGTCTTCCTCTTTTTTTGCTAGTTCCTTCTAAGAGGGATCAGAGCTGACTGGCCTAACATCCTGACCCTCATTATAAGCACAAGTAAGAAGAATAAGAAACAGCCAACAAGGGCTCATTTAGCCCATAGCAGGAATACTCATCTGGGTTGTCAACATGAGCATCTTGCTCTTGCAAATTATTTCACATTGTTGATAAGAATATGTCCTCAACCACAGACTGAATTAAGTCAGCCATCGTGTGTTAATGTCTTCTCTGTCACTGCTATCAATTGGGAAAATGCCCAATTAGGTTGAAAATTAAAAACATAATAATAATATGATAAAAAATATAATATTAATATTTATTTTATATTTATATATGTATTTATAAAAAAATATATAATATTATATATTTAAATATTTAATGTTCAAACTGAAAAACATTATTGTTTTTAGCAAATAATCATTAACTTAGAAGCTGCAAAACGTTCCAAAAAAGCTGGGACAGGTGGCAAAAAAGACTGAGAAAGTTGAGGAATGCTCATCAAACACCTGTTTGGAACATCCCACAGGTGAACAGGCTAATTGGGAACAGGTGGGTGCCATGATTGGGTGTAAAAGGAGCTTCCCTGAATTGCTCAGTCATTCACAAGCAAAGATGGAGCGAGGTTCATCTCTTTGTCAACAAGTGCGTGAAAACAAATAGTCCGACAATTTAAGGACAATGTTCCTCAATGTACAATTGCAAGGAATTTAGGGTTTCCATCATCTACGGTCCATAATATCATCAAAAGGTTCGGAGAATCTGGTGAAATCACTGACTGCATGTAAGCGGCAAGGCCGAAAACCAACATTGAATGCCCGTGACCTTCAATCCCTCAGGCGGCACTGCATCAAAAAGCGACATCAATGTGTAAAGGATATCACCACATGGGCTCAGGAACACTTCAGAAAACCAATGTCAGTAAATACAGTTTGGTGCTACATCCGTAAGTGCAACTTGAAACTCTACTATGCAAAGCAAAAGCCATTTATCAACAACACCCAGAAACGCCGCCGGCTTCTCTGGGCCCGAGCTCATCTAATATGGAGTGATGCAAAGAGTAAAAGTGTTCTTTCGTCCGACGAGTCCCCATTTCTAATTGTTTTTGGAAATTATGGACGTCGTGTCCTCCGGGCCAAAGAGGAAAAGAACCATCCGGACTGTTATGGACGCAAAGTTAAAAAGCCAGCATCTGTGATGGTATGGGGCTGTGTTAGTGCCAATGGCATGGGTACACATCTGTGAAGGCACCATTAATGCTGAAAGGTACATACAGGTTTTGGAGAAACATATGCTGCCATCCAAGCAACGTCTTTTTCATGGACGTCCCTGCTTATTTCCTCAAGACAATGCCAAACCACATTCTGCACGTGTTACAACAGCGTGGCTTCGTAGTAAAATAGTGCGGGTACTAGACTGGCCTGCCTGCAGTCCAGACCTGTCTCCCATTGAAAATGCGTGGTGCATTATGAAGCGTAAAATACGACAATGGAGACCCCGGACTGTTGAACAGCTGAAGCTGTACATCAAGCAAGAATGGGAAAGAATTCCACCTACAAAGCTTCAACAATTAGTGTCCTCAGTTCCCAAACGTTTATTGAATGTTGTTAAAAGAAAAGGTGATGTAACACAATGGTAAACATGACCCTGTCCCATCTTTTTGGGAACGTGTTGCAGCCATAAAATTCTAAGTTAATGATTATTTGCTAAAAACAATCAGGTTTATCAGTTTGAACATTAAATATCTTGTCTTTGTAATTTATTCAACAAAATATAGGTTGAACGTGATTTGCAAATCATTGTATTCTGTTTTTATTTATGTTTAACACAACGCCCCAACTTCATTGGAATTGGTGTTATATATATATATATATTTATATATATATATATAGTTTTTTAACATTTTCAACCTAATGAAAAATGCTCAATTGATAGCAGTGACAGAGAAGACAATAACGCACAATGGCTGACTTAATTCAGTCTGTGGTTGAGGACATATTCTTATCAGCCATGTGAAACAATTTGCAAGAGCAAGATGCTCATGTTGACAACCCAGATGAGTATTCCTGCTATGGGCATAATGAGCCCTCGTTGGCTGTTTCTTATTCTTCTTGTGCTTATAATGAGGGTCAGGATGTTAGACAAGATGTCTTTGTAGTGTTTTCAATTAAATATAGGTTGAACATGATTTGCAAATCATTGTATTCTGTTTTTATTTATGTTTAGCACAACGTCCCATCTTCATTGTATTTGGGTTGCATATATATATATAGGTGGCACGGTGGGCGACTGGTTAGAGCGTCAGCCTCACAGTTCTGAGGTGCGGGGTTCAATCCCCGTCCCCACCTGTGTGGAGTTTGCATGTTCTCCCCGTGCCTGCGTGGGTTTTCTCCGGGCACTCCGGTTTCCTCCCACATCCCAAAAACATGCATTAATTGGAGACTCTAAATTGCCTGTCGGCATGACTGTGAGTGCGAATGGTTGTTTGTTTCTATGTGCCCTGCGATTGGCTGGCAACCAGTTCAGGGTGTACCCCGCCTCCTGCCCGATGACAGCTGGGATAGGCTCCAGCATGCCCGCGACCCTAGTGAGGAGAAGCGGCTCAGACAAGCTTGGCCCTAGCATTGGTTGTAGTAAATTACAGTATCAATAAACAGTGATGGTTGCTCTTGCTCAAACCTTGTGTTTGTGTGAACAAACAAAAGAAATGTCATGATGAAGAGCTTACTCTTTTTTTTTTTTTTTGCACTGATGCTCATTTGTTATGAAGTGATTAAAGGCATGGACTGACAGTCTCGTAATCTGTGAATCATTTGCATATTCCAAATGAATGCAGTGTGAGACTAAACAATGATAATTCAGAGTGTGCTGTGCGGTGGCAGTGTTTCTTTTTTTTCAGCTCACACTATTTGCGGAAACACATTGTCAATACAGTTATCAGAAGTGATTGACAGCATCAGTAACACTTTCCCCCCTTGTTGCTTGGATCAGTCATTCAACTCTTACCATTTCTGCTCGAGTGCTCGAGTTTGCCGAATCTCTGCACCACTGTAAGAAAAATAATGAACCACATATAGCTCTACTCACTCCCAGAGGAATGGAGCCAAGTGGATGGGACCGATGCCAGTGCTAGTGCAGTGTTAACACACACAGGCCAATCAGCGGCATTTGTTTAGTAGTCCCAAGACACCCGTGTGCACACACACACACACGTGTCATTGTACTCTTGGGGACGGCATTGATTTTCCAGCCCTTTACCATATATAACTGTGCTCTTTACCTTCAGTGTTTGATTTGTAAATCAGTCCCAGAACACAAAGTACTGCGGATGGCAGGTGGGGGAGGCAGGAAAGTTTTTTACTACTAAAAGGAATCCACAGTGTCTGTGAGGGTTGAGCTTAAATGTCAAGACCATAATATACTTAGTCTCACGATGTTATCAATTCACATCACTTCTATAAAACAACTGTTTAACTGGTGCTAGAGCATTTCCATCTCAGATGCACATTATGGCAACTTTAACAAGAAATAGGTAATTACTTTTGCCTTTAATGTATTTCTTCTCATCCAGCGACACCAATATCATCACATCTGGAGATATATTGTCTTGAAGTATATTGATCTTTGTAGAATTTTAGTGACATGAAGATGCTCATGTTAATACACTATCATATCGTCCAATAGCAGCCTCAAGTACCTGGAGCACACCGGGAAGCTTGACAACAAAAGTGAAAAGTGAAGTCATGGGTTGAATATATGAAAACAAAATCACCGGTCGGTTTGTTTACAGAATGTCTATTCCCCACATATTGTACTATCAGTTTTAAGATGTTCCCACACCTCCAATAAAGTATCTAGTTTGAGGATTAAAATAGCAGCTATAAATAAATTGTTGTTTTCAGACACAATCTCCTGTTTCTGTTCCTATTGCAGATAGATGAATTATTAATCACTTTTGACCAGATGCAATGGTGACGACTACTTTCTGTCAAGTATCAAACACATTCATCTCATGAAAAGTGGTTTAAAAAATATTTGATTTCAACCTCATGAGCAACAGTATTTTTGGTTGCTGTCAGATGGCATCACTAATAATGTAGTAGAACACAGGAGTTACTTTTGTGAAAGCTGCGTTGTATCGATTCCCACTCAGTGACTGTGCGAAGCTGTGAATGTCAGTGCTTGTTTGTCTATTTGTGCCCTGTGATTGACGAGCGACTAATCCAGGGTAAAATCTGCCTTTCATCCACAGTCAACTGGGATACATTCCAGCTTCCCTGTGACCGTGAACAGGATGCAGTACATGATAGGAAATGTATGACCGGGTGCTGCCAGGTGAAGACCATGAATCTCCACATTATGGTTTGTTTATAAAATAATCTGTGCCCTCCTTTCTGTCCTGTTAAAATTTTGTCAGTAATATATGGTGTATGTCGTTCAGACTCGGCAAGGCCTCAAATGTTTTGCCTTTTAAACAGCAAACAGAATGTAAAATCAATCTTGTGCCTGTCATTATGTACTTGATGGCTTCCTATAATTGTCCCCGGAAGCATCACATTGATTTAAAGAAGACCTAACCATTTTTTTCTTTCTTTTCCCCTCAGCTGAGTCCAATTCCAAGAAGGACAACCGAATCACTGGAGCCCATTAATGTCCGAACAGATGTGCAATGGCGAGAGCTAAGCTTTGCTGCAGGGTCAAGTAGCTGAATCTAATCGCTTCAAAAGAATTACATTTCCATGATCATGATCCCATAGCTAGTGATTTGCTTAGCCCGCAAGAGGCCTGAAAGCTATTATGTAATTACATGTTGCCATTGGTGTGGAATAACAACACATGATCCCAGTGGAGCACAGAGAGGATTACGCTGTTCCTCTTATGGACTAATGGTTATGTAGACTGCAGTAGCAAATAAGCTAATCAATAAATCACAAATTAATTGATTTGAGCATATCCTGTAATTGCCCCCTTCCAGTTTGCTTTAATTTATCGTGTTTGTGAAGAATAAAGAGGCAGATGCAAACAGAGAAAATTGAGTACCTGAGGCAAAATAGGGACTTTACACTTGAAAGTGTAAAACATTACTTATGCATTAGGTATGTCTTTGAAGAACTCAAAACATGCCTATTCACGAGTCCTTCACCCCAAATAATGCATATAAAATCAATTATTCATTTGTGAATGTTTATTTCACTTCAAAAAGTATGACAGAGGCCTTGATGTTGGGGAGAAGAAACTGTTCCATAAATACAATGCCCTCAATGGAAGTTTGTACTTTTATTACAGAACTGTCCTTGAGCATGAATTAGATACGAGGAAAAGCAGACAGCCTAGAAGATCATCACTGATATCAGTCGACATTAAGCATGGGCGCAATGTAGTAAGCAAGTCATTAGTTTGTTTTAATCATAGTACAGCCGCATCTATAAATTATGACAGCTTAGTATGCTTTTCAAACTTTGAATTATTACAGAAATGCCAAACTAAGAAGAGAGTTCAACATACCCAGACTTTGTTACAGTGAGTTAATTTATCAAATCCAAAACTCCCATTTCAGGGCTCTCTTAGGTCTCACTGTGTGAATATTGTCATTTAACTCATCAGAAAGGATCCCACTCTGGCCAAATTCAAGTAGCAATCAATAATGTTCTGATTTATTTTCACTGCCACCTTGGAGACCTAACCCCCCAGCTCTACTTTCAGCTAACCCAGTAATTACACTTTCTAGTACACTCCTCTAGTCTGGACCTTTACATGCTCCCTTCCAATGTGAGGGTTTAATTTCAGAAGTGGAGTCTGGAGTGTGGGAGTCAGGCCAGCGGCTGTCAGCAATCAATCACTACTCTGCACAAAATATTTGTTCTCTTACTCAGCTATGCCTAGAAGAAAACTTCTGGGCTTGACTTGCATATCATTCATTGCTTCCTCCTACCTCATCCTCCCTGGCAAGCTGTCTCAGTTCTGGAGACCTGCTTCGTGTTCCAAACCAATCTGGATTTCATTGCACTCGGCTCTGGTTCCAACCTTGCCAAAGGCCTGTTGAGCTAGTCTTGACAACCTCACTGCTCACTCTTCCCATCGCGTCCAAGAAAGTTTAGAATCACAACTATTTAACTTTATTATTGTCGCCAATCTGTGTTCCGCATTTCTCTGCCAGGCTTGACATAATAGCCAACAACAGGCGAACAAACCATCAGCGATATGGCAACAAAATGGTCCAGTAGTGATTAAAAAACATTGTTCACATGGAAACATGGCTTCAATGTGACACAGAAATGTTAATTAGAAAATTTCCATCAAACAAAATGTCAAGTTTATAGCACAGTTGGAGTCTCCCTACTTTCTTTTTACTATTGGCTATATAAAGGTTGATATTGAAGGATCTTATATGTTTCAAGTTCCATAGCTATTGCTATACCAGGTTATGGGCAATAAATGATTGATCAGACACAATTAAACTAGAAAATGATCAAAAAACAACAACAAAAGAATCCCCCAATAAGTAAATATATAAACTACAGTGTGAGACTTAACAAACACTGCCATATATTCAATACAATTTGAAGTTTGAGACCTTGGAATGAGTTTAATAAATTCCAACGAGGTGACAATCCTTTGCACCATGTGCTCTTAGGAATGTCAAGCCAGAATGTATCCATTATATTAAATGATCTTTCATTGTATCATGAATTTCACTGCAAATTTTTAAATATTTTCATTATAATTAGGTATATAATATTTTATAATTATTTAAATTTTTAAACCTGAATGTTAAAAGATGACAGTTATCCGACAGATTTAATACCAGCAAAGTAAATCTGTTTTTAGTGGGTGTCTCACTATACTGTGATGTACATGGTTTTTTGTTTGTTGTTGTTTTTTTTTTACACAGAACATGAAAATTACATAATAAAAAATGTCACTGGAAGATTAGATGCACAGCAATCGCAGTCCATGGAGAATACTGAGATCTACAGTACATCAAATGAAGTCAAAACAGTGCATACTTCTGAATCATAGTTGTGCCTTGGCAACTCAAAGTTTCAGCTTCCTCCACAGATTTTCAATGGGATTTAGGTCTGGAGACTGGCAAGGCCACTCCATGACCTTAATGTGCTGCTCCTTGAGCAACTCCTTCATTTCCTTGCTTGTGTGCTTTGGGTCATCGTTGTGCTGGAATCCCCGTCCGAGACCCATTTGAAGTTTTCTGGCGAGAGAAGGAGGTTGTCACCCAGAATTTTACGGTACAAAGCTCCATCCATATTTCCCTCGTCCACTTGCAGAGAAACACCCCCAAAGCAAATGCTTCCACCTCCATGCTTGACGGTCGGGATGGTGTTTTTGGGGTGACAGTCACATCACCTTCTCCCAATCATTCTGTGAATCATTCAGGTGTTCATTGGCAAACTTCGGACAGGCCTGTACATTTGCCTTCCTGAGCAGTGGGACCTTACAGGTTCCGCAGGATTCAGAGTTGTGGACTCGAGTCGCGTGACTTAGACTCGAGTCAGACTGGAGTCATGAATTTGATTACTTGAGACTCCATCCATCCATTTTCTGAGCCGCTTCTCCTCACTAGGAGCCTATCCCAGCTGTCATCGGGCAGGAGGCGGGGTACACCCTGAACTGGTTGCCAGCCAATCGCAGGGCACATAGAAACAAACAACCATTCGCACTCACAGTCATGCCTACGGGCAATTTAGAGTCTCCAATTAATACATGTTTTTGGGATGTGGGAGGAAACCGGAGAGCCTGGAGAAAACCCACGCAGGCACGGGGAGACCATGCAAACTCCACACAGGCGGGGCCAGGGATTGAACCCGGGTCCTCAGAACTGTGAGGCTGACGCTCTAACCAGTCGTCCACCGTGCCGCCTACTTGAGACTCAACGTGACAAAATGTCACAAGACTTGCAACTCGACTTGGACTTGAACAGCACAATGATTCGTGACTTCATCAAAACTGAGCTCATTGACCTGAAAAGGCTTGCCACTATTACCAAAGTCTTGAGAAACAAACACTCCGCAGCGCTCTCGCAATAGCTCAACGTGCTATGTTTAATTTATATCAGGAATTTCAGAATTATCTAAACATTAAATTGATGCTTTCAACAGGTATTACTCTCACCATATTAAACTTAACTCAAGCTTATTTATTTTAAGAGGTAACGCTCTGTCGGGCACATTTAAGTAGTGGAATTGACCAGAACATCACTTTTTCAGACACTAACTAAAGTAATGGTTTTAATAAGGAAAAAAAAAAATGTGCAACATAAATCAACAACAAATGTGGCAGTTACATAATGTACAGATTCCACGAAGTACTGGTGACATACACAGAAACAACCACAACAATTAACGTAACAATAAAGACATTGATTATTGCAAAAAAATCCACATTGTGGGAATCACACAGCTTGACGTCACGTATGCTCGTTTTCGTTAGCATTAGTAGCTAGCTTTGTCAAGGATCCTCCAAATAGTTAGATGGCGAGCTGGCCGTGCACTCTCTGGGCTTCCTATACATTACAGTCTGGTTTAGTTAGTGTAGTGTTCCGTTAGAGGTTGAGAAAAGAGAACAAAGAAAAGTTGCAGCCCGGGACTAACTTGCCGGCCGTACAAACATCTATTGCCCGGTTCTTTTATTCTGGTCGAGGTAAAACTTCAATGATTAGGTTGGATGGAAAGGTCAACAATATATTTGAAAATACAAAGTCAAACAAGGCGGCACGGTGGCCGACTGGTTAGTTCTGGTTAGTTCTGAGGACCCGGGTTCAATCCCCGGCCCCGCCTGTGTGGAGTTTGCATGTTCTCCCCGTGCCTGCGTGGGTTTTCTCCGGGCACTCCGGTTTCCTCCCACATCCCAAAAACATGCATTAATTGGAGACTCTAAATTGCCCGTAGGCATGACTGTGAGTGCGAATGGTTGTTTGTTTCTATGTGCCCTGCGATTGGCTGGCAACCAGTTCAGGGTGTACCCCGCCTCCTGGCCGATGACAGCTGGGATAGGCTCCAGCACGCCCGCGTCCCTAGTGAGGAGAAGCGGCTCAGAAAAAGGATGGATGGATGGAAAGTCAAACAATAAGGTTGGAAAAGGTTCAGCGCTGGGCTCTCCCGCACGTGGCTCAGACCAATGTTCGTGTTGAAGGGACCGCAAAAGTTCTAGTCCACTTGTTTTGTGGCCAAAACTGCTTCCCGTCATGACGTCATGCAATTTCGGACCAATCCTAGCTTCGCCTTAGTTTTTGGGGTCCGTTCGCAAATTCAGTCCGTTGCTCCCATCGCGTCCCGAGACTGTGGCACCCAGAGACAAGAGTGTGCTCCACTTTCTATAACTTTACTAATGAACATGTTGGCTATTGCTAGGGATGTGTATCTGTAATGGGATGTATCAAACAAAAGTGTATGCAGTGTTGTGTAAGCGTGCAGCCAGTAATTTCTATCAGTTCTTAAGAATCAGTCTTGGAGTTATTTTTTTGTTCAATTTATTTACTGATCCGCACACAACTAGCATCTATTCAAAATGAAGCTACACTTTTCTTCGTGTCTTTTTTTTCTTCTTCACCTCTTTTAGAAGTGATATTTTCATGCAGTGTAATCTGACTGAGATACCACAGTTGTATAAAATTATGCCTTTATAACAAGATGACTAACTTGTTCCTCTTTTTTTAATTAATGATTTTTGTTTTTGATACTCACTAGAAATACCAAGTTTAAAATGAACTCAATTAATAATTGTGTTTTATTTATGAGTATTTGTGTTTTTATACAAGAAAAGATAGTTTTCCTGCTGTATGCACAATGTGAATTTTAAGAAAAATACTGTTCCTCTAAAAGAGGAAACCAATTGGTCGTTCATTAAGTGAAATGTCTCATTTTCTCTTTTGTATTCATAATTGCTCTTTAACCAAACAAAAATAAATTTTATCCGACTACTTAATTTTGCGATAGAATTGTCAGTAGGATAATTGATTACTAGCAGTACTGAATTCAAATTCTCATTTGTGACAGGTCTGTTTAATGGCACCTCGGAAATAAAGTGAGAAAAAGTAAGTCATAGCATAGCATTTTCATAGAATAACAAAACGTACTATCTGTGGGTTATAAAAGGGCAAAGATTAAGCCCTTTTTAAAATATATTAAATATATATTTTATATATAAGGGCGGCGCGGTGATCGACTGGTTAGAGCGTCTGCCTCACAGTTCTGTGGACCGGGGTTCGATCCTCGGCCCCGCCTGTGTGGAGTTTGCATGTTCTCCCCGTGCCTGCGTGGATTTTCTCCTGGCACTCCGGTTTCCTCCCACATTCCAAAAACATGCATGGTAGGTTAATTGAAGACTCTAAATTGCCCGTAGGTGTGAATGCGAGTGCAAATGTTGCGATTGGCTGGCATCCAGTTGTCCAGTTGTACCCCGCCTGTCGCCCGAAGATAGCTGGGATAGGCTCCAGCACGCCTGCGACCCTTGTGAGGATAAGCGGTACGGAAAACGAACGAATGAATGCAAAATATAGAAATATTATAAACAGCATATTAAAATATAATATTACTTTGTTGTTAAAATGACTTGAAAGGACACAAAACTCAAAGTGTAGGATTTGCGACTTGATTCAGGGCTTGACACTGGACTTGCCTGTCTTGACTTGGGACTTGACTCGGGACTTGATGGTAAAGACTTGAGACTTACTTGTGACTTGCAAAGCAATGACTTGTTCACACTTCTGGCACAACGACTCCATTACGGCATAGTGTTTCCAATGTTTTTTTTGGCGAGTGTAGTGCCAGCTGCCTTGAGATCATTAACAAGCTCCTCCCTTGTAGTTCTGGGCTGATGTCTAACCTTTCTCATTATCATTGAGAGCCATCAAGGTGAATCCCGCGAGGAGCCCCAGACCGAGGGAGATATTTTATGTTAATTAAATTTTCTAATTATTGCACTGCGATTGGCTGGTGACCAGTTCAGGGTGTACCCCGCCTCTCGCCCAAAGTCAGCTGAGATAGGCGCGAGCACACCCACGACCCTAGTGAGGATAAGTGGTTCAGGAAAATGGATGGATGGAATTATTGGACCAGCAGCTGTCTTCTTCTCACTCAGCCTCTGGCCACTGGTCTTATAGCCCATTCCAGTCTTGTGCAAGTCTACAACTTTGTCCCTGATGTCCCTAGAAATTTCTTTGGTCTTGCCCATGATCGTGAGGTTGGTGTCTAATTGACAGGTGTCATTACACAGGGAACAAGTTGAGATAGGTGTCTTTCATATAGATACCGAGTTTAGATTAGGAGTACTTCCTTCAAGAGAGAGGAGTAGTCTATGGGAGACACAATTCTTCCACTGTGCAGTATGAAAAACTGTACAGCATATAAAAACTACCAAAAACTAATTGTGTTGAAATAAAAAAGCATGTCGTCATTTTTGGTTCAGTGTGTCCTGAATTTACCTGAGAATATGGCGAATTGAGGTGGACACGTGGAAGCACTGATGCAACTCAGCCTCAAACAGTGGCAGCCCTGCAGTAAGCTCAGTCTGTCAGCTCAGTCACACAAGGACTGCATGATTACAACTGACCGACCATTTATTGCCTGAATCTTGCCTGCAAACACTTTCTATGTTGGAGGACTCCATTTGTCATCATACGCTCTTCAATTAAATGTTTAATTATTTATTGCATCATTTATACAACAATGGCTTTTGTGTACACATACATGATATCAACTGTTTTTTACTTTCATTTAAGTCCATCTCTATCTGTCATATACTTTATATCAGTTACTGTTCCTGAAATGCAATGCATGGTGAAAGTGAAACCATCACAAGATACCAGAGTTGAAAATGAAAGATACATTTTCAGCCCTAATTACCGTATACCTAGCAAGAAATTTTTGTCTTGCTGACAATCACATTTATCACTGGAGTGAGGAGCCATGTAATGGATATGAACACAGTGCTGGTGATGGGAGGCAAGAAGACAAGGTAAGAAGCGAGAGATGAGGGATACTGAATTTAAAAAAAAAAGAGAGGAACTTATATCCCAACTGAGTAATCAATTCACATGCATCATATTATAAATGATGACAAATGACTCCTCTTTCCATAGCTCTACTACTAAATGTGATTTGTGTTTTTTCAAGCTTTTCAGACTCTCCTCACGTCTTTATAGTTGCATGGACTATAATTCAGTCTTGTGTGGCAGTAACAAGCGGTTTCAAAATATCACCTGTGAGACCTTTCCTTATTATCATCTTACCATCTCTGTATGTTGTCTTTCAGCACTTGGCTGGTCTTCACTGGAAACAACTGTAAATGAAGAAAGACCAACAACTCCAGTGCCATTTGTTTGGAGATGTGTTTTGTCTGTTGTCTCTCTAGAATGGATGGAGGACCATCGTTAAGTGCTGCACTGATCAAAACCTTTACCGACACATGTTGACGTCTTTACCCGGCACTTTTCTATCAATCACAGTTTCGGAGTATTTCTACTTGGAATGACAGAGATGGGTAGAGGGTGGGGATCATTTACAGTTTATTAGTAAAAGATAAATAATTGGTGATTTGATTTTATTTTTTCTCTGCACAAAGGAGAGAATAATCTATAATAATAATAATAACAATAATAATATTTCTGAGACATTTTATACCCTGAATAAAACAACATGTCAGGCTTGTGCCACTGTAAACAAGTATACTAGTACAACCCCAATTTGAATGAAGTTGGGACGTTGTGTTAAACATAAATAAAAACAGAATACAATGATTTTCAAATCATGTTCAACCTATATTTAATTGAATACACTACAAAGATGAGATATTTAATGTTCAAACTGATAAACTTGATTGTTTTTAGCAAATAATCATTAACTTGGAATTTTATGGCTGCAACACGTTCCAAAAAAGATGGGACAGGGTCATGTTTACCACTGTTACATCACCTTTTCTTTTAACAACATTCAATGAACGTTTGGGAACTGAGGACACTAATTGTTGAAGCTTTGTAAGGTGGAATTCTTTCCCATTCTTGCTTGATGTACAGCTTCAGCTGTTCAACAGACCGAGGTCTCCGCTGTCGTATTTTACGCATTTTCAATGGGAGACAGGTCTGGACTGCAGGCAGGCCAGTCTAGTACCCACACTCTTTTACTACAAAGCCACACTGTTGTAACATGTGCAGAATGTGGTTTGGCATTGCCTACCTGAAATAAGCAGGGGCTTATGGCTTTTGCTTTGCATAGTAGAGTTTCAAGTTGCACTTACGGATGTCGCGCCAAACTGTATTTACTGACACTGGTATTCTGAAATGTTCCTGAGCCCATGTGGTGATATCCTTTACACATTGATGTCGGTTTTTGATGCAGTGGCGCCTGAGGGATCGAAGGTCACAGGCATTCGATGTTGGTTTTCGGACTTGCCGCTTACATGCAGTGATTTCTCCAGATTCTCTGAAACGTTTGATGATATTATGGACCGTAGATGATGGAAACCCTAAATTCCTTGCAATTGTACATTGAGGAACATTGTCCTTAAATTGTCGGACTATTTTTTTTCATGCACTTGTTGACAAAGAGATGAACCTCGCTCCATCTTTGCTTGTGAATGACTGAGCAATTCAGGGAAGCTCCTTTTACACCCAATCATGGCACCCACCTGTTCCCAATTAGCCCGTTCACCTGTGGGATGTTCCAAACAGGTGTTTGATGAGCATTCCTCAACTTTCTCAGTCTTTTTTGCCACCTGTCTCAGCTTCTTTGGAACCTGTTCCAGTCATAAAATTCTAAGTTAATGATTATTTGCTAAAAACAATAAAGTTGATCAGTTTGAACATTAAATATCTTGTCTTTGTGTTGTATTCAATTAAATATTAATATAATAATAATAATAATAATAATAATAATAATAATATTAAGTGCTAGTGGACATATTTTTGCACAATTGTTAAAAAAAATTACCAGATAACTAGCAACCCTTTATTGCTCAGTAACTGTCTCAATGTCTTTATGTCTCAAAAGTGCTCTCTGTCAATTGACTGTCTGTTGTCTTACTAGAGCGGCTCCAACTACCGGAGACAAATTGCTTGTGTGTTTTTTGGACATACTTGGCAAATAAAAATGATTCTGGTTCTGATATAGGTTGAACATTATTTGCAAATAATTTCATTGTTTTTCTTTATGTTTAACACAACGTCCCAACTTCATTGGAATTGGGGTTGTATTATGCATTCACATTTCACCATGTTTCGCTATCAGTTTATTTTTTTGTGTGAAGAACAAATATGTGGTCAATTCTAAATACTGATTGATGTTTTTAATCCAGTTTTTCTAGAGGAAATATCCAAGCGTCCTGCTGATGCATTAATTCAAAACTATGAAAAGTAATCAAAACGTAATCAAATGTAATTAGTTATATTACTCTGAGCAAGTAAGTGAAATAGTTACACTACTATTACATTTTCAACTGGGTAACCTTTAACCAACTACATTTCTTCCCAACATTGATTACCACCACCAACAGAATTGGATCTTATCCTGGACTGGTGTCCAAGTCAATCAAAAAATGCATTAAGAAATAAGCAACCACTCACACCATTCACAAGGTGGGACTGAATCCAAGGTGGCTGCTCAGAACTCAGGCGAGTGTGGTTTATTTTCCCTTAAAAGGCACAGAAAACATTTTTCCATTGCTCCACACAATGATTGAACCCGGAAAAGAAAATTAGTGCTGTGCAATTTGGACAATGGATGAATGAAGAGGTACATTTCTATCAATTCCTTAAATAATCAATGACACAGTCACGCTGGAACATTGCAGTCAATGGCCTAACACTTGAAACTCTTACACGCTGTGTCGCATTACATTTTAATAACTTGAACCACCCAATCATAAGAGGGACATCTTCTTACATGTGTTTTTGTTGTTAGCTAAATTAGTCATAATCCTCAATTGGGAGAGTGCATTTCAGATGATTGTAAGTCTTTTCTGCCAAGGACGTGAGGACATGAACATATAATGCACTCACACAATTTAGTTTCCCTGGAGAATTTTCAATATACATGGGCCCTCTTCTCCAGCACCATCAGACATCACAAATTACATAATACACCACATTACAATGTTGAATTTAGTGTCCCAACTGCAAATTCAACATTGTCTGCTTTGTTAAAAGGCATACATTTTGTGGGGTGTGTTTGGCAAAGTGTTTGATGAAAGCATGTCAAAGACAGAGCAACATGCTGAACATGCTTCTTACTCTTCTTCACAGTCAAAAGAGCACGAGAGGGTCTGGGTTTGAATCTCAGCAAATACTTTCCTGTGTTGCGTTTCCATGTCCTCCCCATGTTTGTGAGTTTTCTCCAGATACTCTGTCTTTCTTCCACATTCCATAAACATACATTTTGGGTAAACGGAAGACTCAAAATTGACCATAGGTGTGAATGTGAGTCTGAATGGTGTTTTGTCTATATATTGCTCTGTGATTGACTGGCTACTAGACCAGGGTGGACCAAGTCAACTTGGACAGGCTCCAGCTCACATGTGACCCTAATGAGGACAAGCGGTAAAGAAAATGGATAGATGAATGCTTTAAATTGTGAATGAAAATACATAATCAACTTTAAACACTTGACAGATCAAGTCATTTTGAGTACATTAGATGTAATCGCCTTGTGTCTTTGTGTTTTTACATGTTTCACAAAAGAGACTGCTTGTAGCCGGATTTGGTTGTACACTGTTGTGGCATGATCAATAGTTTGAGTTTCACGTGATCTGTCTTGAATTAAATCCAGTCACCTTTCCCAGAAGTGCAGTCAATGAAGTTCAAAGAAAATGGACATATGATTGATTAAATAGAAAGAAATGGGTCTTTCAGCTCTTTGACCGTGCCATACTCAAACCAGTGGACCACTCCAAGGCAAACAATGTTCTCCGAGGAAGTATAGATTATAGGGGGATATGTTTATGTCCATGAAAGGCATTGAACAAGGATCCGCTACAATTATGTCAGAAATATCAAATGTTGTCACGTACGTGGTTAGGGCGAAGGCGAGGAACGCAAGGCAAGAACATGGTGGACCCAATTGCAGGGAAGCAGGGAGGCAAGGCAGGAGTGCGGGAATCTCAAAATAATAATATTTAATCACAATGATAAAAACAAAGGAAAACAAAGATCATGAAAAAAGTCTAAATGCTAAATTAACAAAGTCCAAAATCTAAACGCAAAATAACAAAGAAACACTTGAGTGAACCCAAAACAAGAAACAAGACATGACTGGTGAAATACCTGAGCGACAATGACATGGCAAGACATGTGACAACGACAATGAACCGACAAGAACTGAAAGAAACCAGGGAACTAAATACAAACAAATTGATGAGACAACGAGGAACACCTGGACAAGACAAGTGGCTAGAGAGAGCTGATTGGTCGACACAAAGTAGACGAGAACAGGTGGACACAACAACCTAATGAGCACACGACAAACATGGAACACAGGAAAACATTGAACAAAACTAAACACAACCCAAACCAAAACACAGACCATGACAAATGTAGAATACAAGCCTGGTTTTACAACACTTAGGATTGGACATAGAATAAGAGTAATTTAAAATACCATTAAATCCTGATTCAAATAATAATAATGGTTCAATTCTGTCAGCGCAAACTTGTAAGGACCCTTTGTATTTCATCACAAGATCCCAGGCTAACTCTCAAATAAGCTTCTCTATGAACCATGTCTCCGTGTTATAATAAACTCTAACATTGAGGAGCGGCAATTATTTATCGTTCTAGGAATATTATGCCATAAGGGGTAGTTAATTAATATGTACCGTACTGTAATTGTCCTCCACAAAAAATACACAAAAAACTAAGAGTTGCAGTTTTACATGCAACCGCTTCTCATTGTTGCAATATATCATTATTATTGTGTGTTCTTTCACAACACAATGTTGCATAGAAGGTAATGTAAAAATGGGAATTTGTGTCGTTTAGTGTCCAGACAATAGAAGGAAACACGCAGCCAAACAAAATTGCTTCTTTGGCACTGAGTCTCCATTTGTGTGCTTCAATCTACTGTACTCGTGAGGCAGACTGCAAATTAGGAAGAGCTGCTTTATCTAATTAAGAGAGTGTATCATTAGTAGGCAGGCCCTTTGGCAGCAAGCTCTTCATTTGTGTGCCTGAGAAGAACAGAAGTTGGTGCAAGCGATATCTGACACCAACACAAAGGAAGGCCAATCAGGAAAGGAACATCATAAACTGAGTGATGTTGTACTTATTAATGTCTTAATAAGTGCCACAACTATCCATCCATCCATTTTCTGAGCCGCTTCTCCTCACTTGGGTCGCGGGCATGCTGGAGCCTATCCCAGCTGTCATCGGGCAGGAGGCGGGGTACACCCTGAACTGGTTCCCAGCCAATCGCAGGGCACATAGAAACAAACAACCATTCGCACTCACATTCACGCCAATGGGCAATTTAGAGTTTTCAATTAATGTGCATGTTTTTGGGATGTGGGAGGAAACCGGAGTGCCCGGAGAAAACCCACGCAGGCACGGGGAGAACATGCAAACTCCACACAGGCGGGGCCAGGGATTGAACCCCGCTCCTCAGAACTGTGAGGCTGACGCTCTAACCAGTCGGCCACCGTGCCACAACTAGTTACATACTAACTGGATTGCTTTTTTGTTTTATTTTTTTAACATTGCTGCCTCATTAAAGTTAAGAGGGAGGCTGGTCGCCAGTCAATCGCAGAGTTCATATAAACGACCATCCACATTCACATTCATACGTATGGGCAATAGAGAGACTCCGATTAACCCACTTCTCAGTGGATCAGACTATACAAATGTGATCTCTTACGATGACGATATTTCAGACTACTGCCATAAAATCCTGCTGTGTCTCGGTCAGTACACTGGCAACAATACATAACATATATTACAATATCACCGTATCAACCTCTTTTACAGTCATTGGGCTAATCTTGTCAAATCAAGCTGTCGTGAGGGCAAGAACAGAAAACGTGTCAACGCTACCGGATATAACCATTACCATGGCAGCAAAAACAACACTAGTTTTGACTGCGGCAATGTTTTTGAAAAAAAAAAAAGAGAACAAAAAGAAGAAAAAACGTGCAGTGTCGTCCCTAGATGCGCCGAACAGGATGGTTTTGTCCATTTTTCAAGGAGAGCTTGGGGTAATGCTCACATATTTTTAATACCATTAGCAAGCAGGCAACATAACGTTAATGTGGCTAGCTAGATAGCTAGCTAGTGCTAGCACAAACATTTGTATGTAAATGTTACTGGGTTTTGCCGGCTGTTAAATATATTCTAGAAGTTATCATTTATTTGCTTAGCTTGCATTAGTATTATGGACGATTTTAGATGTCTCGCCTTCGAAAAGATGACTCAGCATCATCCGATGGAAGGGCGCCTGGACCAAGGACGTGATCGGATGTGGTCGGGTCGGGACAAGTGTTGGTCCAATATTTTGTGTTGTGTCTTATTGCTTAGAATACTATGTCTGGGAAAAACCCTCTTATTATCAAATATTATGTGTCGTGTCTTATTGTTTAGAATACTATGTCTGGGAAAAACCCTCTTATTATCAAATATTTTGTGTTGTGTCTTATTGCTTAGAACATTATGATTTGTAAATCCCTCCTATTTCAAATAAATGCAGGAGCGAGGGGGGGGATTGTTTAGAGCGTGTTGAGAGGCTGTGATCTGAACAATCTCCCATACGCCCTCCTCATGAGAAAAAGAAACCAGCGTCTTCATTCCTTTTGTGTCTATTTTTTATAATGTTGGGTAAGATAAATCCAACATTAAATTGGTCCTTCGAGCCGGATGTCAACACACCCGAGAATTCCAGTTGTGGAGCCGACTTCCAGTTAAAAGACCGTGGCCACGGCAAGTAAGACCCTTTACGGGACTGGTCTTCGTTCTCCTCAACTGGGATCTGAAGGTTGACGACAATCCACAGGATTGAAGACGACTGGTGAGTCCTGTACGTACTTAAATTCCATGTTTAATAAACCTTGTGTAATACTAGTCACTGGCAAGTAATGGACGGCGGAGTCCGACATATTCCGCGAGGATGCCGGAGTCCTGTACGTACTTAAATTCCGTGTTTAATGAATAAAGAAACTAGGAAAGTTTCGTGGCGTCGTAGTTAAATTCCGTATAGGATGGCGGAGTCCTCTAATGAGCTGTTGACAGACGTAGTTAAATTCCGTATGGGACGGCGGAGTCCTCTGACGAGCCAGTGTGAATGAAAACTGTTTGAATGAGAGTGTAAATGGGAAATGGGAAACCACTAGGTTTTTCATTCCATACCAAAACAGTGGGAAAGTAAACGGTGGACTTTTGTGGATGCAAAGGCAAGAATTCTCCACTCGAAAGAGTTGAAGAGAGAATTACCACAGAAAGTAAATTTGAATCACCGTCCTACTGAAAAAAAAAATAATAATAATAAAAAAAAAAAAACAGTGTTCTAGACTACCCTAGGTAGTATTACACTGAACCAAATTCTTTCAAATGGGGAAAGGAAGTAGTAAAATAAAAAACAGGAATACACTGCAGTGTAAAGGTTGGAGGTTCATTAAATTAAATTTAAAAGAAAAAAAGACAGGATCCTGATAAAATTTAATATTTAGAGACAGGGATAACCGAACACGGCTTTAATGGTTGGTTAAATACACAAAAAATAGCCGCGTTGCAGGAATCAAATTATATAAAAAATAAAAGACAAGCCACCGTTAAACGTGGGAAAGGCCCTGTTGTCTGCAGCCTTGCAGCTTATCACAAAAATAGAAGATAAAAAAGAATGTGATGAGCTGCAGTAATACAGAGCATGCGTACCAAACCCACGCACATTGTTAAATTCATTAAGACCAGACGCTACTGTGTTTACAGTAGTGGACATTAATGCATTAATGCATTAATGCATTCTTTTCAGTACCAATAGAAAATAACAGTCAATTTTGGTTTGCATTCACATTTGAGAAAAAAAAAAATATATATATATACATTTACTAGATTACCGCAAGGTTACTGTGAAAGTCCAACTATTTATTCACAAGTTAATTCACAACACGCATGTCTTCTGGCATCTACAGATGAAGACACATGCAAAGATTCATTGACCTTACTGCATCATCTAACAGAAGAGGGACATAAAGTTAACAAAAATAAATTGCAATGATGTAAAAGACAAGTTAAATATCTAGGCCATAATTTAAGTATAGGAGGAAAGACTATATTAGAAGACAGGAGAGCTATAGTCTTAAAAAATCCTAAACCACAGACGAAGAAACATATAATAATCATTTTTAGGTCTGACAAATTATTGTAGAGCATGGATTCCAAACTATGCAGAAATTGTTGCACCATTGTCAAAATTAATGTATGAAAACAACCTTAAAATTACATCACCTGTTTAATGGAGTACAGAGGCAGAAAAGGCCTTCTGTGACATTAAACAACATTTGGTGTCCAGTGCTGCGCTAGGCCTTCCAAATTTAATGATAAAACATTCATTCAAATGGTAGATTGTAAAAGCTATTGGATGACCTCCGTACTTACACAACAATACGGTGATAAGCTAAGACCAATAGCTTATTTTTCAACTAGAGAGCAGTTCACCCTAAAGGTCCCACATACAGTGTCTGCTCTCCTATTGCAAATCACCTGCAAGACATTTATCTTGCATTGCCATCTTGCTATCACAACCACATTTGACTGTTGAGCGATGCACAACCTTAAATCCAGCCACACTAATACCCTTACTTGATGAAGGCACGCAGCATGATTGACAGGAATTGGCTGAACAAGCTGCTGAATTAGTAGCATTAATCGAGGCATGCAAACTAATGATAAATAAAGATGGTACAATCTATACTGATAGCCAATATGAGTATTCCACAACAAGAACGCAATTATTGGGAAAAACAAAGTGCAAAACTACAAAATGAAATTTACATTAGCACAGGAAAAAAAAAAAAAAAAAACCTATTCAAATGGGCTGCTATATTGAGACATGCTGTGTCACGTCTCAACCGGAGGGATGGTGGCACAGATAGATTGACACTTTACAGCCCTAAAAAATAGCAGAAAGAAACACGTGGGTTCATTTAACACACTGTAAGAGTCATTTCAGCTGAGTACTCAAATAGGGAAGGTGAGCAAAAGTCTGATAACGGAGCGGGAGCAGATGTGTAGATTCTGAAAACGCTTGCTGGTCAGTGAAGAAAAAAGACACCAACCCTTTTAGTGAGAACTCAGCAGAAAGGCACACCCACGTTGGTTATGAGATTCGCTAAGTTGTTACGTAGCAACTTTGGCTACTAAGATGTTGGTTTTGTTTTTGGGGTACATGGGACGTCCCACCCTCAATGATAAAACCCATTTTTTAGATAGAAAATCACCTACCAACTGGACCAATATGACCAACCCAATAATAATAAAAAAACATTTTTTGAATCATTAACTCGTATCAAAAGGAGTACAGCTGATGATCAAAATTGTGGGCATGGCCTCCAAATGCGGCAAAACGGTTTAATATTTTGTGCCCCCAAAATCAAGCTGCTTTAATCATAATTCCATATGCGGCTCTCACCAATGATGCTCAAGAGAATGGGCAGAATTGGGGATTTAGATATGACTGGTATGCAACTATAGGTTTTGAATGGAAACACCTTGTTGGTGAAACAGGTTATGATTGGTCCAGTTGGTCAAAAAGAACAGCAAAAGAACAAAGAAAGAAGTTTAACATAAGCAAAACGGCCCATAGTTTAATATTGAAATACAAGTCACCCAATGTGTTTGATAGTGAGCTTGTGGGCCTATTCTGGTGGAAAAGATCCCCACTTCCAAGTAGTATTGTGTTATAGGAACCGTGTTAAACCAAAAATGCCATTGAAAACTTCAAAGAAAGGTAGACAAATTTTAATGGTTAACAACATAACTACTGATGATTGGTTCCTTGTTGTCACAGGAGTTTCAGGACAAAATAACAATTGGTTACTATTGATGGAACAAGCAGCAAATGTAGCGAGAAAAGATTGTGTTGTTTGCATGGGTCCCAGGCCTTTGTTGCGCATAGTTGCGGCATAATTATCACAAGATTGTATTATTCCATTTGCACACTGATTGAGGAGCATCTGCAACATTTGCACAACCATTGTCCCATATTATCGCACTACTCGTCACTTTAAACCGCATACACTCCTTGAAGTCTCAGCGCCCTTTGCACAATGATCTTTGCACCGGACTATTGCGATATTAGTCATTCAAACTGCTGCTAGAGGACTGCATCTTTTTGCACAATTATTTTTTGTCAATGTCTTTATGTCTCCAAAGTGTTCTGTAAATTGACTGTCTGTTGTACTAGAGCGGCTCCAACTACCGGAGACAAATTCCTTGTGTGTTTTGGACATACTTGACAAAAAAGAGATTTATCCTGGCAGAGGCAAAATTATCCAACATAAAACATACATGGTGTTCCTCGTGGGGTTCCTAATCAATACAAATTAGCTGACCAAGTTGCAGGAGGATTTGAATACTTCATATGCTGTTGGTGTACGATTAATAAAAATGTTGATGGGATAAACTATATCCACTTCAATGTACAGAGATTAGGAAATTGGACTCAGAGTGGGTTGGAAGCTGTGCACGAGCAGCTCAAGGACGTTCCAAAGACCGCATAGCTGTCGACATGCTCCTCGCAAGAGAGGGAGGTGTTTGCGGTATGTTTGGAGAACAAACAATACTGCTTCAGATGGCAGCTTGACCAGAGCCATCGATGGTCTACGGACCCTCAATCAACACTCCTTGTGAAACAGCTGAATGGACGTTTTTGGTAAATATAAAACCCTAATTTCACCAATATTGATATCAATTGCTGTTTTTGCAGCCATTCTGACATTGTGTGGATGTTGTTGTATCCCATGCATTCGGGCATTAATCAGTAAATTAATCACCACAGCCATAACCCACATGGAACCGTATGGAGCAGATTTATCCTTTATTGGAGGTTGATAATAATGATGATGATGTTGTTTTACCTGATTTGTTTCCTGATCCAGGTGATTACGATGTTTAAACTACAACATTCATGTATGACAAGTTTACTCTGAGTGTAAATGTATTTGTTTCATAAAAATGATTCTACAATTAAAAATCGAAATGAACTGACTGTAAGATGATATGAGAATTTGTGCAAATACATGATAAACAGGAGGGAAATGTTAAATATATTCTAGAAGTTATCATTTATTTGCTTAGCTTGCATTAGTATTATGGACGATTTTAGATGTCTCGCCTTCGAAAAGATGACTCAGCATCATCCGATGGAAGGGCGCCTGGACCAAGGACGTGATCGGATGTGGTCGGGTCGGGACAAGTGTTGGTCCAATATTTTGTGTTGTGTCTTATTGCTTAGAATACTATGTCTGGGAAAAACCCTCTTATTATCAAATATTATGTGTCGTGTCTTATTGTTTAGAATACTATGTCTGGGAAAAACCCTCTTATTATCAAATATTTTGTGTTGTGTCTTATTGCTTAGAACATTATGATTTGTAAAACCCTCCTATTTCAAATAAATGCAGGAGCGAGGGGGGGGATTGTTTAGAGCGTGTTGAGAGGCTGTGATCTGAACAATCTCCCATACGCCCTCCTCATGAGAAAAAGAAACCAGCGTCTTCATTCCTTTTGTGTCTATTTTTTATAATGTTGGGTAAGATAAATCCAACACCGGCCTTTCTGTCGATTTATGATGTAAAGTTTCAGTAAACATTGGTTTGTACATGAAAATAAATCAGAGAGGCAAAACGTCGTTATTTGTTGTTCGTTGGTTATTGGTCGACATCAAGGTGCAATGTCGGAGCATTTGCGTTGACATGTCACACTACACGGAAGATATCCCAAAAATCAAACACACGGGACTTTTCATTTCAGCGTCGTAGGGCTTCTCCAACACTAACTGGTTGATGTCATACAATAAGTAGTGCTGTCGTTCCAACAAAATGTCGGCTGTGGTAACAAATCGGGCCAGTCACTGGGCTGAAATCCTGGCGTTTGATCCAGGCATAAGTCGTAACATCATAGCTGACCATAGTAATGATATTTCATTACATATGTGCAGCATCTTCTTCTTCTTTTCCTTTCGGCTTGTCCCGTTAGGGGTCGCCACAGCGCGTCATCCTTTTCCATGAGAGCCTATCTCCTGCATCCTCCTCTCGAACACCAACTGCCATCATGTCTTCCCTCACGACATCCATCAACCTTCTCTTTGGTCTTCCTCTAGCTCTCTTGCCTGGCAGCTCCATCCTCATCATCCTTCTACCAATATACTCACTCTCTCTCCTCTGGACGTGTCCAAACCATTGAAGTCTGCTCTCTCTAACTTTGTCTCCAAAACATCGAACCTTGGCTGTCCCTCTGATGAGCTCATTTCTAATTTTATCCAACCTGGTCACTCCGAGAGCGAACCTCAACATCTTCATTTCCGCCACCTCCAGCTCTGCTTCCTGTTTTCTCTTCAGTGCCACTGTCTCTAATCCATACATCATGGCTGGCCTCACCACTGTTTTATAAACTTTGCCCTTCATCCTAGCAGAGACTCTTCTGTCACATAACACACCTGACACCTTCCTCCACCCGTTCCAACCTGCTTGGACCCGTTTCTTCACTTCCTGACCACACTCACCATTGCTCTGGACGGTTGACCCCAAGTATTTAAAGTCCTCTACCTTTGCCATCTCTTCTCCCTGTAGCCTCATTCTTCCCCCACCACCCCTCTCATTCATGCACATATATTCTGTTTTACTTTGGCTAATCTTCATTCCTCTTCTTTCCAGTGCATGCCTCCATCTTTCTAACTGTTCCTCCAGCTGCTCCCTGCTTTCACTGCAGATCACAATGTCATCTGCAAACATCATGGTCCACGGGGATTCCAGTCTAACCTCATCTGTCAGCCTATCCATCACCACTGCAAAAAGGAAGGGGCTCAGGGCTGATCCCTGATGCAGTCCCACGTCCACCTTAAATTCTTCTGTCACACCGACAGCACACCTCACCGCTGTTCTGCTGCCCTCGTACATGTCCTGTGTTATTCTAACATACTTTTCTGCCACTCCAGACTTCCGCATGCAGTACCACAGTTCCTCTCTGGGTACTCTGTCATAGGCTTTCTCTAGATCTACAAAGACACAATGTAGCTCCTTCTGACCTTCTCTGTACTTTTCCATCAACATCCTCAAGGCAAATAATGCATCTGTGGTACTCTTTCTAGGCATGAAACCATACTGTTGCTCGCAAATACTCACTTCTGTCCTGAGTCTAGCCTCCACTACTCTTTCCCATAACTTCATTGTGTGGCTCATCAACTTTATTCCTCTGTAGTTGCCACAGCTCTGCACATCACCTTTGTTCTTAAAAATGGGCACCAGTACACTTTTCCTCCATTCCTCAGGCATCTTCTCACGCACTAGAATTCTATTGAACAAGCTGGTCAAAAACTCCACAGCCACCTCTCCTAGATGCTTCCATACCTCCACAGGAATGTCATCAGGACCAACTGCCTTTCCATTTTTCATTCTCTTTAATGCCTTTCTAACTTCCCCCTTACTAATCATTGCCACTTCCTGGTCCACCACACTTGCCTCTTCTACTCTCCCTTCTCTATCATTTTCCTCATTCATCAACTCCTCGAAGTATTCTTTCCATCTACCTAGCACACTGCTGGCACCAGTCAACATATTTCCATCTCTATCCTTAATCACCCTAACCTGCTGCACATCCTTCCCATCTCTATCCCTCTGTCTGGCCAGCCTGTATAGATCCTTTTCTCCTTCTTTAGTGTCCAACCTGCCATACATGTCATCATATGCCTCTTGTTTTGCCTTTGCCACCTCTACATTTGCCCTGTGTCGCATCTCAATGTATTCCTTTCGCCTCTCCTCGGTCCTCTCAGTGTCCCACTTCTTCTTAGCTAACCGTTTTCCTTGTATGATTTCCTGTACTGTGAGGTTCCACCACCAAGTCTCCTACATATGTGCATACATATACATATGTGCAGCATGTTCTTTGCTATACGGTTCAACTTGTCTTATGGTTGCTCAGTGATGGCATTTTTTATGCTTTGAGGTTTGGGAACAAGAGGTTTGTCACACGGGCTCAAACATAAAGGTCTCCTTTAAGAACACACATTGCTATAGTGTGTGCATATCCCTGCCCTCAAAAGATACAACATGTTGAACATTTATCTTAGTCAATTTAAATTCATATTTCAAAGTCCATACTGCAGCGCAATAGCCTGAATACGCTCATGGGTACATTTTCTTCTCTCCCTCTGTATCATAATGCATATTTGTTGAAAAAGGGAAAATGATTAATACAAGCTACTATACATATTCAGTTTTGTGGAACTCAGGATGCCATCTTGCAGCAAACCGCAGGCACTCACCTCAGAGAGTTCAACTGCTTTCAGGTCCTACAAAGCCTTCTTGACAGTGAGTCTTCCCCGCTACTCCCAGTTGCCCCGTCTTTCAGGGTGAGTAAATTAAATCCCCTCTCAATATTATTGAATGCGTTGCGAGAGCACGAGATCGGGGCACTTTAATCTCAAAGATACCCCCTGAAGGTTTGGGCCCAGCCTCATCATTCCCTGTTCAAACGCTCAACCTCCCTGCCAAGATGAGAAGGAGCAAAGCATAACCACACAGTCTTTCCTTCTTGTCCCATCCCGACTGTCACTAAATCCCAATTTCACTCAAATCAGTAAATATTTGAGGCATTGAGAACAATACATTTGATGGATTAACTGCAACTCATGAGGCCAATAAAAGAAAAGATTTTATGAACAAACAGAAAAATTCTGACAATGACCGATGCTCCTCTAACGTACTTCCATAGCGATGAACTCAAGAATACGAACAACAAACACTCTACTTATAAATACTCAGAACATAATGCAGTTTTAATATCATTTGTGCCCAAAAAATGATGAGATAAATCGGTGAGCTGTGAAATTGTGTTGTCAGACATTTGCACCATCTAAATGAGACCGATCGAGAATGTGTTTGTGAATAAGATATTACAATACGCATTTGCAGGCCCGGCATGGGTTTGCGGGACATTTGGTATGATTTTAATACATGTAAATATGCATTAAAAATAAAAAAAAATAGGTGCATTGACTTAATTGTGGAGCATGCTACACAATACCTTTTGTCTCCATTTTCAGGTTACAGCTAATCAAAGAGAAAATGATGAAAATCAATGGTTGTTTTCATTCTCTGTGAGGCAAACTAAGTGAGCTTTGGTGCATAATTTAACCTAAAACTGACATGGGGCCTTTTGGCTCATTAATACCAAAATAAGTAGAAGAACTATCTTTAAATGTTTCATCATGTTTGTATTCATATTCTCTCCCCTTTATATTGCAGCAGAAGTCCCAGAAGACACATTTAGAAGTTATGTCTCGATAGGAGCTCTTGTGCTTACACATTACACGCATTTGCACAACAGTAGCTAAGGATGCACTGTGAAACTGAAATAGAAAAAACATTTCAGTAAAGGCAAAGAGCTGCATTAATTAAAATGCAGTATGCATAATTAAAGTGGGCATAACCTCGCTTTAACTGCAGCTATGAGTATTGCAAATAGTTCAAAAACAAACCCGAAGCTCTTTGCCATTCAGACAGCCTATTATCTTGAGCTGAGGCTTCAATTTGTGTTTTGGAACCTTTAAGTGGTGAGCCGACTGAAAGGGTGTTGGAATTGTTTGGTTTCACTGTGAATTAATTCTGCAGGCCCAGGGTTAAACAGAGTCTCATGAGGTTTATTACATCCATCATAATTTGGAAGAAAAAAATGTACTCTTACTGTTTGCCCTCCAGAAGTGTTGATCAAAAAGGATTATTGCTCTTTTTCATGGTATGAATTCATTTTATCAGCTAACTTGTGTAAAATTACTCCTGCCTTTTACAGTCAAGTGATAGTTGTCTTTGAAGACCAAATTTACATTTGTAGGAAACATTTGGCCACATCAGCCAACTGTGTTGAATTCGAGGTGACAACATAAAAACATTTTTCATTTTGATTGGCTCCATTTATGGTTATATTCATATTGATTTAGTAGTTGTGTCATTTTTCATTTCATTCCAGTTATTTAAACTGGTATATACTATAATCTGGTTTGAAGTTACTGCATTCTAGGTTATGTACAGCAGGAAGCAAGCCTTCAAGTCCAGTTGTTGTATGTTAACCACATGGCACCTGGCAAGTAAATGTTTATTTGTATTTATTTTTTGCTACAGAACTTCACCCACCTCCCGGAGGAGACGAGGGAAACTGGGTCCGAGTGGACCATGTTCCGTGCCTCCATTGTTGAGGCGGCCGACCGGATCTCTGGCCGTAAGGTTGTTGGTGCCTTTCATGGCGGCAGTCGGCTGTGGGAGGAGATCAGTAAGGCCATGGAGGACTACTTCCGGATGAGGAAATTTTGGTCCATCATCCGGCATCTCGGGAGGGTGAGTCAGACCTCGCTTACCCCAGGCTCCTCTGCTCCTTAGAACTAAGGGAGTCCTGACCGGCTCTCCATTTAAAGGGTTAAAGCTACCCATTGTTCCTGCTTATGACACAGTGAACCGTAATCGGCGACCGGAGCTTGCTTAAACCGGTGTTGATAGAAATTCGCCTAGGTTCTCACAGCCAATTTTGAAGCACCGGCCCCGCTCAAGTTAGGCTTTACTTTAACAGAGTAACCTTAATAGATGTCAGATAAAGCTCTAACCACGCTCCTTTAAGGCTGGTCTCTCCCATATGGTCTAAGGCACTTGTAATTGACTGAGGTAGACTTAGACGGTCTTGATATGACAGTCAGGACCTGTTATTGTGTTTAAAATCACAGCTGAAATAACCTTTCATAAATAGAGTTAGAATAATCAATGGCTTTGTTGATAATATGTTATTAGGTCTGCTAACATTAATAACACTGAACTCATTACTCTTAAAATAAAAAAAGTAATTTAACTAACAGAATTTAGCAAGGGCAAGGCTTCAATTAATAAAGAATAAAAATAAAATTCACAAAATGGAACAAATAATAAAAATGAAAATAATAAAACTCACAAAAAGGAACTGGGTGAGAAACATCGACTCACTTAAAAATGAGACGAACTGTTCCAAGCTGGCCCTTTGAGATGAAAACCAAACCAGTCAGAAGAGGCTCAGAAAATGGATGGATGGATGGATGGATGCTTTGAACAAAATAATGTGGTTTACCTAAGAATGTGATTCCCTTGGTGACAGTAAGACTCACAAGATGTTACTAAATGCCACATGTACTTACAGTATATTCACTGTTAGCCTGCACATTATATCACGGCATCCCGTACTGGTCACACACGCAGCTGAGAGCAGGAGCTGGGGCCACCACCAGTTCAATCGGCAGGAAAGTTACGAGCGCACAACGAAGGGACAACCTTTTTTCTTCTTCCCCCTCTTTTGTTTTTGTTTTATTTTTCTCCACATTAGCACTAAACCTGCTTCGTTTCCCTCCTGAGATGTCCGGAGAACGACCACCCCCACCGACCAACTGACCTATGGTCGTGAGTACCACAACAAGCGTAGCTAGGATGTACAATATTAGTGCCTATTCATTTTGGGGAAATTACGAGCTTCACACAAAATCCCAATTTTGCTCTCTCTCTGTTTCTCTCTCTCTCACTCACATTTTCAACTTTAGTCCAGCAACACACGGTCCTATCTTTCCTTTTCGTTTAACCTTGGTGTTATTTTCTTTCTGTAGTTAGACCCTGCTGTGTGTTTCCCTATAGATCACTCGTAAATATTCTATAAAATTCCACTCCTTGTTGTGTTTTGTGTGTGTTTTGAGTTTAACAATGAAGCCTCTGTAATCTAGGATTCATATTTCATAAAATGTAGCAATCTTTAGCTTATGAGACTGATAAAAGGTTTCTTGTCGCTTTTCCTACATTTTACACAGAAAAAAAAGAGACGTGGTTCTCTTTAAATACTAAATACTGTCATAACTTTTCTTTGAAAAAAAAAAGGTCACTCTCTTGAATATTGCTTGTCTATTGTCATTTGGTGGAATATTAGTTGGGAATTAGCATTTCCATTTGTAAAAGTTAACAGTAAAAATGTGTTTTAATATAATCACAGTAGATTAAAGGTGTATTTTTCCACGATTTTGTGTGCCACCTGAAGGCACGCCGCCCTTAGCATCTGGCTACGTTGCCTAATGGGTGAGATGGCCCTGGTTTAATGCATGTTAACAGCTAGAGGAGAGCCAATCGTGACTTTTCTTGATGTAGTGCTTTGGGAACGGATGGAATTGACCATATGTCAATTACTTCTTGTAGACGGTCATGGTGAGCATTGGTGCTCAGGTTATTTTATAACTATAAATTCTACCTCGTTTAATTCATCCGCCTTGTCCTCCTCTTTTGAAATGAATAAAACTGGTATGACTTATTATTATACTTATTGATGGTAATTATTAGTGAGCAATGTGAGTGAAATATATGCATTGAAATGTATATGCATACATGTATTGTTTTTTTTCTTGTTTACTCTGAGGAAAAAGTTGACACATATACACATACACATATACAGCTCTGGGTTTATTTACTATTGTCTCCACATGAATATATTTTCATTTAAATGTCTAAATTCCTATTGTGGAATATGTTGAGATAACTGAATAACTAAATACACTTCTGTGTTCAACTTTTTACTAACCCATCCCTCGCTTCTTGACTCAAACCTGATTACAATATTGAAGTGTACACACAAGTGTTACAAGCACATCAAGTTGAATTTCTCAAGGGCCTACATCTGACAGCTGGACTAACAAACAGCCATACTCCACATCTCTGAAATAAAAAGATAATTACCCCAGAAACATGTCTGCTTGTCGTCTGATTGCAAAAACAAAAACTAATCATTTTAATGAACATCAACATTCTTTGCACCATCAGACCCACGTGAAAAAAATAATTGCCGCAGTATCTTTCGGTAGCAGACAGCATCAAAGCCTAACACAAAATATGAGTGGTGAAACTATAGAACAGCCCTGTGAACTTACAACCACTAACTTTGCATTGGAACAAGCCTCAAAGTATAACCGAAAGTCATGGCTTCTTTTTTATCAGCTCGGAATCTGGAGAGGCGGCACGGTGGCCGACTGGTTAGAGCGTCAGCCTCACAGTTCTGAGGTGCGGGGTTCAATCCCCGTCCCCGCCTGTGTGGAGTTTGCATGTTCTCCCCGTGCCTGCGTGGGTTTTCTCCGGGCACTCCGGTTTCCTCCCACATCCCAAAAACATGCATTAATTGGAGACTCTAAATTGCCCGTAGGCATGACTGTGAGTGCGAATGGTTGTTTGTTTCGATGTGCCCTGCGATTGGCTGGCAACCAGTTCAGGGTGTACCCCGCCTCCTGCCCGATGACAGCTGGGATAGGCTCCAGCATGCCCGTGACCCTAGTGAGGGGGAAGCGGCTCGGAAATGGATGGAATCTGGAGCCTGACGCCCAAAACAAGCCCTGATCAGATGACCTTCTGTTAGAAACCAAAGGAGAAGACCTTGGAAAGATTTACCATTGATAATAAGGAGAAGTGATGCCAGAATATGAATACAAATATATTACACATCATTTAGCATATGAACCCTTGCAGATCCATCTGTTTGGTCCTGTGAGCAGAGCTGCTTAACTGCAAGCCATATTCATAAGCATAAGCAAGGGGGAAAAAAAGGACTCATGATGTTTACCAAGTGTTTCAATTTGTGCAGCAGTTCCTCTCTTTCAGTATACAATTTGAGTATGTAAGTCCATGTAGGGTGTGTGTGTGTGGGTGGGGGGGGAGGGGTCATGTGAAGCACCTGCGTATTCAGCTTGCCTCTAAGAGAGGCAGACCTAGGGCTCCCAGTTCTTTGTTTAATCACCTCTCCAAGGGATACACAGACCCCCAGAGCCAAGTAAGCTTCAGGCAGGACACATTCACATTGTCTCTCACAAACAGACACACACACACACAAACACCAAGCCACAGTTAAAAAAAAAAAAAACATTTTGCCCACTGATTAAACAAGGAGCCATATTTCCTTTTCTTGGTGTTCTCCATCTCTATTGGCTTCATCAAGGTGAAACATTTTCTTCAGAGCTACATCAAATGAACAAATAATTGCTTAACCCTGTGTTATTAAATTTGTTTAATTAATTAATTAATTATATTTATACATTTCTAGTTATTACTGTGTGATTACAAGGAACACGGGTTTTGTTTTATAAGGTAAGAAGTAATGAGTTAAGGTCTTCAGGGATAGCAAGGCCTTCTCTGCGGGCCTAAACACTATCAGAAGCACTGACCAACATTTGCAACCACGCTTCTAACATTTGTTCCATGAAACTGTATTAATTTATTCCTGACTGTCTATTCCAGTTATACTTATTAGGCTCACCGGGCGCCTATTTGTGGCCCCCTTACATACAGTATACATAGAAAATCCATCCACCGCTTATTCTCCCTAGGGTTGCAGGCTGCTGGAGCCTATCACAGCTATCTTCAGGCCCGAGGCGGGGTACACCCTGAACCGGTCGCCAGCCAATCGGACATAGAAACAAACAACCATTCGCGCTCACATTCACATCTACGGGCAATTTAGATTCTTCAATCAACCTACCACGCATGTTTTTGGGACGTGGGAGGAAACCGGAGTGCCTGGAGAAAACCCACCCAGGCTCGGGGAGAACATGCAAACTCCACACAAGCGGGGCCGGGATTTGAACCCCGGTTCCCAGAACTGTGAGGCTGATGTGCTAACCAGTGGTCCACCATGCCGGCACATAGGAAATCGTAATGGTAAATTGGCTTTCACTTGTATAGCGCATGTCTACCTTCAAGGTCAATGTCCACATTCACCGCCTAATGACGCATCAGGAGCAACTGGGGGTTCAGTATCTTGATCGAACCCACAACTTTCAGGTTGGGGGACAATTGCTCAACCACTTGAGCCATGCTACACCTTTATGATCAGACGAACTCGTGCGAGTTGTAGAAAGCCACACTTCACTTTGCACAGCTCCTGGTGTATGTGAGGCTGCAAGGCCTGAGGTGGCCACCTACCACATAGCAGATGTGCCTAATAGAAAAATGTTTTCCTGAAATATGTGCTTTGTTTGCATAATGCAACCCTACAGGGGGCACAAGCCAGTGCAAACTGTAGGGTGGTCCCAAGAAATTTGTTTTCTGTTTTTTTTTTTGTTTTTTTTTGTCCTGTTCGGCTGCTAGGTCAAGCAGAATGGAAAATCTGTATCCTTTTCATGCCAGAACAGTTTTACTGTGTCACAGTGGCATTTTTAAGCTTCCGCTGTGGTTTCTTAGTATTATAATTGAGGTTTATTGAGAATCAGAGTCGATCAGTCGAACAGAACAAAGTTTCGAGAGGGGAGAGAGAAACAAAGACAAAAGACAAAGCACTAATTGTAAACAGGATGAGAGAAGTAAGTCATTACATTATCTACAACAATGAAACATTAAATATGAGTGTTGCATGGGGCTGTAGTGCTACACCCTGTGAGGGAAGGACAGGACAAGATAGAACAGGACAAGGACAGGAGAAGAAGCATGCACGACAAGGGTCATGAACCTGGCTGTACAACTGAAGTGTGGTGGCATTTTTATTTTTTTATTTGAATTTTTTGTCCTCACTAGGGCCACGGGCGTGCTGGAGCCTATCCCAGCTGACTCTGGGCGAGAGTACACCCTGAACTGGTCGCCAGCCAATTGCAGGGCCTTCAGTGAATCATTAGCAAATAAAAGTACGAGTCCTGTTTTGGTGCTAGCCAGTAGCCAATCACCAGTAGAGTAGGGCAGGTTATCGTTCCATAAATACAACAGAGACTTTTTTATGGACTCGATAAATTGTTGTGGTAACACCCGGCGCGCCGCTCACGAAAGCAGCGAGCCGTTGGCGGAACGGCGTTGCCTCCGTAGATGCACACAAGTGGAACACTTTGGGAAAAGTCAACTATTTATTCATTCAGAACTGTGAGGCAGGCGTGCTAACCATTTGTGCACTGTGCTGCAGATAGATAGATAGATAGATAGATAGATAGATAGATAGATAGATAGATAGATAGATAGATAGATAGATAGATAGATAGATAGATAGATAGATAGATAGACAGACAGACAGACAGACAGACACTGACTTAGAAGGTGGGGGCTCCTGGGCTAGCTCGCTAGCTCCTCTATAGCCAAAGTCATCAAGAGCCAGGATGACTTTGACAGCTCACACTTTTCTTTGTAAATGTTACCCAAAATGAACAAGTCCTCTAAGTTAATACAATCCAAACAGCCACCGAGTTTCCATTTCCAACAAGTCCCTTTTAAACCGGTCGCGTGTGGGAAGTGAACACGTTCATCCATTAGCCTGCGTGTTTTTAGCCGGTCAACATACTGTGACAGTAACTTTCCCTGCGGTCCTTTGAGCTTCGCATATTGTTGTGACCCTTTATTCATTTGTTGTGCTGTGAACTGAAAAGGTTGCTCAGCCCACTAATTTGAAATCAGCCGCGGCTTCTCTCTCTCCCCGCATTAAAAATGTAATTCTGCAAAATAATCAACATTTTTATTAAATGTACCTACAATCTGATCACGTTTTTTTCTGTAACTGCACTGGATTGCAGTTACTATTACTTTTTTTTTTTTGTGGGGGGTGGGGGTCCTGATTATGTAACGTATTCCGTTACTCCCCAAGCCGGTGCAATTGCCTGGGGCCCTGAAATTTCCAGGACCCCCAAACGTATTTAGTTTTTTTGGGGTGACAACTCCGACGAACGTTTTTGCCCCAACACAGAAGGACACTTGGCCTAAAATAGGGGCACTTCTCCAAAAAGTGGGGGGACATGCCAAGCCATGCCATCATTCAAAATTTTGAACTATTTTCACAGTTCCAAAAATGATCAACAGTACTTCATAGCTCTTTTTTTTTTTTTTATTTGCCCAATGTGTTGCTGACGGGCTATTAGCCTCAAAATACTGGAATTTCATTTCCCCATTGTTGCCACCCTTTCATTCCATACTAGCTCTCAATCTCAAAAACATGAGGAAAAAACGTGTTGCTTGAATGGGCTTTTGTCCTTAATGTACAAAAATGCTGCAACATAAACATGAATGGCGGCCGCGGCCGTACTGAATGGGTTGCAAAATATGAAGTTTATCCCCCGACATATGCCGGGTTTTGTCGTGGAATCCCCCAACAAAACCTGGCTCTTGAATGAAGATCAACTTTTGTTCAAAAATGAGCAAGTTGTCAATAATGTTCATCAGGCAGAAATGAACTAAGTTCAGTTCACATTCGCCCACTATATGAACTAGTTCATGAACTTCCGTTCATTGAACTCGTTCAGGTACAACACTGTATAAAATATGGTGTTCCACTGATCACCCTTTTTGATTCTTACCAAATGATAGGCATTGCCCAAATAGAGCTTGTTAAATATAGTGGCCGAGTGTAACGGAAAAAATGCCGAGTTCCTGATGGGTAGCTGGTTCTTGTTCTTGTATCATTATTATCATCTTATATCATTAAGCCCATGGTTGTCAGCACACGGGAGCAGAGGCTTGTCATTTTTGTCCGTGAAAAAGAAACCGGCACCAAAAGGCGACAAATGAAGGACGAATGTGACAAGGAAATGATCTAGAAGCATGAAACAATTTTTAATTGAGTAAAGGGGCACTGGGAGTTAGCTCAATAACACAGTTATGCGGACGGTGTGGGGGTGACAACGGGGCTATATCTTTGCTGAATAGGGCTATTAGGTCATTGTACTTCACTTTTACATTGGACAAATGTATTGATTAATTTAACGGAATAAATAAAACTGGTCTTGACATTGAATCCAGTGTATGAGAAAAAATAGACTAATAATGCAATACAATCTAAGAAGGGACCAAAACGCCATATACCGATTTTGAATAGTTCGACACTATCGGAGTCAGTATGACCGTGCAAACTTTACCTTACTTTAACTAACCTCTTACTGGATGTTCTGCATTAAGAACCCTCCCCAAGCTGTGTGTATTTTTCTCATACAGTATTTCATCATTGTGTATAATGTAACAATTGTGCAAAACATTAGAAGAGCTTTAATTGCTTTATTTCTGCACAGGACTGATGCTGTTGGGATTTATTTTATTCGTTTAAATCATTCACTTTGTGCACTCTGCAGACATGAATATACTGTATGTGTATTATGCAACTTCCATCCATCCATACATCCATCCATTTTTTGAGCCGCTTCTCCTCACTAGGGTCACGGGTGTGCTGGAGACTATCCCAGCTATCATCGGGCCGGAGGCGGGGTACACCCCGAACCGGTCGCCAGCCAATCGCAGGGCACACACAAACAAACAACCATTCGCACTCACATTCATACCTACGGGTTATTTAGAGTTGTCAATCAACCTACCACGCATGTTTTTGGGAAGTGGGAGGAAACCGGAGTGCCCGGAGAAAACCCACGCAGGCACGGGGAGAACATGCAAACTCCACACAGGCGGGGCCGGGGATTGAACCCCGGTCCTCAGAACTGTGAGGCTGACACTCTAACCAGTCGCCCACAGTGCAGCCTATTATGCAACTTATTTAAATAAATATTTTTAGTGTCGTGTTACTGCAGTTTGACTACTTCAAGCAAAATCTGATAATTTTGAGATAGCTCTTTTATTGTATTCTACTACAATTTTTATTGTAATAATAAAATAATTAGAATAATTTATTATTCTAGATTTTGCAGTGTCCCGAATGTTCCAGCCACTTGACTACACAATTTGAATGCAACTGTGCAATGGAAATTAACACAACCTGTATACCTTATATCAAATCAATATGCCTCTTTGTAATGACCCAAATTTCCATGAATCAATTGCAGCCCCCAAGAACCAAAATGTATTTTGTTATATGTTTTCAATAAAGCGGCACGGTGGCCGACTGGTTAGAGCGTCAGCCTCACAGTTCTGAGGACCCGGGTTCAATCCCCGGCCCCGCCTGTGTGGAGTTTGCATGTTCTCCCCGTGCCTGCGTGGGTTTTCTCCGGGCACTCCGGTTTCCTCCCACATCCCAAAAACATGCCTGAATTGGAGAATCTAAATTGCCCATAGGCATGACTGTGAGTGCAAATGGTTGTTTGTTCCTATGTGCCCTGCGATTGGCTGGCAACCAGTTCAGGGTGTACCCCGCCTCCTGCCCGATGACAGCTGGGATAGGCTCCAGCACGCCCGCGACCCTAGTGAGGAGAAGCGGCTCAGAAAATGGATGGATGGATGGATGGTTTTCAATAAAGAAAAATAGCACTTTACAGTGGCGTGTAAAGCCCCAGTGGTGCCTGGGGCGAAGAGATGTATTTGATGCCCCCAAAATCAAAATGTTAATGATGGGTGGTGCTGGTGGCATTTGTATGCCTCGAAAAAAACTCATCAACGTGGGCGGGAGTTGTCAGATCGAAGTTTTATGCCCCTGAAAACAACGATCCCCACCAAAGTCCGTTTTGATGCCCCCCCCACCCCCACCCCAGGTGGGTGCCAGGGGCTACTGGCTCGTTCGCTCGACCGCCCTCCCCCCATCCCCACCTTTGTCTTTGCACGTCACTGGCACTGTATTATAATAAAATGTAAAAAGGGTCATTACTGCGTGCCTGAGCAGTCTACCCTTAAGGGATTGTGACCTAGTGAGTGATGTCAGGGACATGGCTGGTTATTCTCTTTGTGAGCATCTTGACATGAATTCTGGGCTACTGTACTAGATGCTTGAGAGTGTTTTCATTTTGTGTGTGTGTGGTGTCTATAAAAACACGACACTCAGTTTTTACCTAATATTTCAAGGGTAGGGACTTTTCAAGTTATCCTATGTAGCTATAATCAAACATCCAACTTTGCAGTAAAAAATAAAAATAAATACAAAATACAATTCCCTTGAGAATTTTGCAAGGAGCTGTAGAAATGCAAAAAAAAAAAAAAAAAAACATCAAATGAGGTTGCCTCACCAGTTCCCATGTCACATCACTGTCAAAAAATCAAAACACAACACAGAGAGTAAAATGATGAGATTTGTGGGTGTTTACCCCAGAAAATCTCATCTACAAATCACATACACAATTGGTTGCCTACATTTACATGGCCAGCCCTCAGCGCTACAATAGCAAAAAGAGCATTGTTGTATGAATAGAAATGACAGCAATATCTTAAGTGATTATTAACCTGCATTTAACCTCTAAGAAGTAATAAACATATCTGGATGACATTTTGGGCAGAAATGGGTTCTGCGCCAAAATATTTGAATGATACTTATAAAATAGATCTGCATGCAATTTTGTGTTTACTTTGATCTGTTGTATATACTGTACATATCACACTTTGGCTGCTTGCATTGGACCAAACATGCATAAATATTGATTCAGCGTGGCAAATTTATGTACATCAGGCTTACACACACACACACACACGCGCACACAAACAATTCTCTAATTAGATGCATTAGAATTAGAATTAGATGCAGATTAATAGTCGTGGTTGACCTTTTTTTTTTTTTACACTGATATGGCTGTTAATGTCTCCTTTAAGGAACATTGTAACATTATTGTGTATTTTGTACCATTTTAAAACAGTTAAAACCGTATCTTAATAAAACGTCACCTGTCACGGTTAGGGTTTTCGAAGGCGAGGAAGGCAAGGCAAAAACGTGGAGGACCCAAGTGCAGGGAAGCAGGGAGGCAAGGCAGGAGTGCAGCAGTCTCAAAAAATTATATTTAATTTCCCCCAAAAAAGGCAAACAAGGAACATGTATAAAGCAAACTAAATAAAGTCCCATCACAGACAACCAAAGTAACAAAGAAACACTTGAATAAACCTAAAACGTGTGTAAGACGTGGACCAGACAGAGACAATGACACCTGACAATGACATTTTCACAGCACAGCTGACAAGAACATGAAAAACATGGAACACAGGAAAACAATGAAATGATATTTAACAATTAGTGTGCTGGTCTGTATTACATGGGAAAGGATGACACGCTGTGGCGACCCCTAACGGGACAAGCCGAAAGAAAGTGTGCTGGTCTGCGTATGCGGCACATGCAGCGGACACACATCGACAGCTTCACCAGCAACTCTCTCACAGACACATTTTCAAAAATAGCCAGATAATAGAATATTTACTTGGTTGTTTAATTGCATACTTGATGGGTGGGCAGGCACTCCAGATACCAGAGCTCTCTATAAAAGCAATTAAAAAGACAATTTTCCATGTGTCCCCTTTGAAAAATATCTGTACAATTAATAAAGGTTTTAATGATGGTGTCAGAACCTGTTATGGATTTATTCTATAGCTATAATTTCCTATTATGGAAAAAAAATCTTCAGATTCTTCTTTAGATTGGGTTAACACCTCATTTAAGCATTTTCAATATAATCTGAATGCAATTACCCAAAATGAAGGGAGTCCTAAATGCACCGCAGTAGATTTATTTTTGTGTACCAAACAAGTGAGTAGCAAACCTGTATGCCAATGAGAAATAAGAGTGTTGGCAGGATGAGGACAATGTTCACACCATTGGCATACCAAACAGATGCTGATCAGCATCAGCTTTCGGTTTCCTGCGTGGACCTTTGATGATCAATGCCAGGCGCCACTCAGCTGATGGAAACGTCTGCTTCCTGCTCAGCAGACCAGCAAACACACTCAATGGAATATAAAAAATCGTTATATCAGAGAATGATAAATAAATATCAAAGTGTTGGCTGGCAAAAATAGTGTTGTGGCAAACATTAAGGTAATTGTCCAATATGAATCATTTTACCTGACTAGAGGACACCAGCCCAATCTCATGAGATCCAATACACGAGCAGTATTAAAATTTCTGGATCAAAATCCAGTCTTAAAAAGATCCATCCATCCACCCATTCATCCATTGTTTATAGTGCCTGTTATGGATGGGCTGGAGCCAATCCCAGCTGTCTTTGGGCAAGAGGCGGTGTACACCCTGGACTGGTAGCGAGCCAATTGCAGAACTCCCTCCACTGACAATTAAGTGCAGGGAGATTATTGTTTTCTGTAAAAGGCATAATTATTGGGTCTCATTAGATTATGTGCGAGCCTTTTCTGAGTGTATATACTTTATCTACAGTATATGCATGTAATTATTATGCATGCATATGTGTATGTATGAATGCAGAAATGCATAATATTTCTCAGTTGTGTTGCATTCAGTACTTTTCTGAATTATTAAAAGGCAAAAGAGGTGCTTTTATTTTCTTTTAATTCTTTGCTGTTATTCAGTGCGGGCTTTGAGCAGATCAAAGCGGTACATGACACAATGACAATGACTCGAAAATATAAAAAGTTATAAATAGAATAAAACTCAAGCACTGAGTAGTGAATTATTTAGTGAGGGTTCTGGAGCAGAGATCTGACTACTTGCTCATTTTACAAGATTAACAGTTGTGGCAAATCACTCGGTTGTCAATCTTCACAGTTCTGAGTTAAAGGACTATGAATAAATTGGGTTTCATTTCTCCACTGGGAACTATTTGTCCCTTTTCCTTTTTTTTTTCCTCTGGACTGTACATCTGAAGATTTTTTTCAACGGATGTATTTCTTAGCCAAGAGAATTGATGGCCTTGTGTTTGCGCTTTGCTCTGTGGCCTTATCTCATTCATTCGTATTCAAAGACAACGTTCTGAAACAGTGGTCTCCCAGTGGGCAATCATACATTTTGTACAAAACAGACACCGTCATCTCATCGTGACATAGTTCTTTATAATACCTCATACTCAACTTTAACATCTTTTGCAGTTTGCTCATGTGAACCATTAATTTAATGCTTGCTTCTTCCCCCCCCCCCCTCTCCAGTCCCACTTTACTCCTTACTGTCACACCTTTTACAGCCTGCCGTTTACCAGAGGAGCCCACACATGCAACGACGACACCTTCAGAGTCATTAATCTGCCACTGGCCACAGCCTTGCCTCACGGCCACAGATGTATGAGCCAAGGAGAACAGGAACTGCAACCTCTTCCACCTTTCTTTCTGACATTCAGTGCCACTTCTTAAACTCAAGGCCTTGTGCAAAGAGAATATCTTGTCTGTTGTACAAGCGGTACAAGTGATGAAGATACGGATAACAAATATCCTCAACTTTGGGCAAAGGAGGCCTTCTCAAAGCATTGGTATTCCTTTAAGCTCGTTCTTTGATATTTCTTAGCCTCATCCGTGCATCTATTTTCTCTAGCATTCGTTCTCATCGGGGTCGCGAGAGGCGGACTAAACCCTAGATTGGATGTCAGCAAATTGCAAACAAACAACAATTTACAGTCACATTCACCCAATAGACAATTCAGTCTTCAATTAACCTAACATGCCAGTTTTGTAAAGAGGTGCAGAGAAACAGCACACAAGCACAGGGAGAATATCAGAAGTCAAATCTGAGGCAGACATCCTAACCACATGGCTCTCTTGATTTGTGTGGTAAATGAGATTTTTCAAAAAGTCAACATTTCCATCTGAATCTACCATACAAGTAAGCTCTTTTATCACTTTTGATGAGTCCTATTAAAGCTTCTGGCGCTCTGGTCATTGCCGTAATAAAGGCATGCACAGCAGTAAGAAGGGAGACAGAAGTCAAACAAAGCATGTTAAGCTATGCAGAGCCTATTCAGAATTGACAAAAGGTGGGGTACAACTCGGTCAGAACAACAGTCAACTGCAGAATATTCATCCAAATCAAGCTCAGACTGAAAAGAAAAACCATCAGCCAACATTTTTTATACAGCTTGCTCTGTTCAGGGTCACAGAGAGGTGGAACCTGTTCTAGATGACTAAGTGTGATAGAAACCCATTTACACTCATTTTCACACCAGATTTACAGTCTTCAGTGAACCTCACATATATGTTTTTCGACCGGGTGAAGAGGCTGGAGAGAGGACCCCTAGTAAAGGATCAAACCCGAGAATTAAGGCGACAGTGTAAACCAGTGGTGGTCGTGCCCCAAGAATAAAACCCATTCATCTTTTTTCGCTCAATAATGATCCAGTTCAGGGTTGTAGGGTGAAAGAGCCTCTCCCAGCTGACATGCTGCAAAGTCAGTCAGAGTACCTCCTGGACGGGTCGCTGGGCGATAATGACAACATAAAGAGGTGGTAACTGTATGTACAAAGACTATTTGACTCATGACATTAACTCTCTCAATTGTGGCTCCTTGTACGCTCAGGTGACAGGGGCATTAAAACACCAATACCCCCAATTGTCTCATTGTCATTAGCCACAAAACGTGGAACACAAGTTCAATGAATTAAAGTGCAATTATTCAAACAGGGGATCTGTCGCACACAAAATGAGATAAAGGCAGAGAACAAACAGCCTTTTTTAAATATGTTCCACACAAGCAGCAAATTGGCTGGAAATTAAAAGTAATGAGCAATTACCTTCCCAATGAACTTCTATTACGGACGGTTTTCCCAATGCTGCTCAGTAAATCCTGATTTCATCCTATTTGATTAATCTGAATTGAAAAAAAATCTTGCTTAATCTCTTATTGTGATCATCAACGGCCAAGAGACACAATCTCCAAGTTGCTCTGGACAGACTGTGACTGCAGAAGTCAAACATTTTCCAAAAAGTAAACGTGCAGGTTTGGTTTAAACTATAAAATAAAAAAATACATATGCATTCATGTTGCTTCTTTTCCCACCCTCCCTACCTATTTTAATGTCAGGTCAAAGATAGCCACCCTTTTGAAAGTTCTTGTTGCCCTCTGCTTGAACTGACAGCTTGCTTCTAATTGAATCTTGCATTGCCGGCTGTGCGACTGCAGATGAAAGACCATTCAGCAGCGGACAGTAATGGCTGAATGTGTTCACAAAGAGTAATATCTAACTAACTAATCAATTAGTCACTCACCCGCTCTGGCATGACTGCTGGTGGTGCATTAAAGAATAAGTATGTGTGATGCTGGAATAATTTAATTTTATAAAACGGCTTAAAAGCAGGTAAGTGAAAGATTGTTGTGGGTTTTTTTTATGCATATATGTGCAGTAACTCTCTCTGCTCTTGCGTGGGTTTTGTCCAGGTACTCTGACTTCCTCACACATTTCAAAAACATGCACGTTTGGTTCACTGAAGACTGCAAATTGTGAATATGAGTGTGAATGGTTGTTTGTTTATGTGTGCCTCGTGATGCCCAAAGTCGGTTGGGATATGCTCCAGCTCAGCCGTTACACAAAACGGTATAGAAAATGAATATTCACTAACTTTGTCTATCGAGGGCACTTACTGGCTTGTACATGGACATTTGCAAGCAAAACTACCAGATCACTACCGCCACCTGCAGATCACAACCTCTAACGACACTTATTAGATTCATAAGGAACTCTCACTGTGTCGTACCCTTTCTGTTGTTGCACTATTAGTTGGTGATTCAAAGACCGTGCAGCTTGTCCTCACTTATCAAATACTGTTTAGTCCACCACTTGAAGACCGTTGTCACACCATAACAGTAAGAAACAGGAAAGAAACAGGCACAATCACATTAATTAAGGCTCCATTTCATATTAAGAGTAGCAGCGTGGAAGACAAACACTAAATAATTGTCATTTTAGCAAAGATAAACAGTCTCATTATTATTTTTTTTTCTTTCTGGGTGTCTTCTAAAATAATGACTATATAAATATTCTGTTTATGGATGGTCATTATAGCATTGCGAGGACTGTACACTGAACGACACATCCGCCGCACAGTTCTGAGGACCGGGGTTCAAATCCGGCCTCGACTGTGCTGAGTTTGCATGTTCTCCCCGTGCCTCCGTGGGTTTTCTCCGGGTACTCCGGTTTCCTCCCACATCCCAAAAACATGCATGGTAGGTTAATTGAAGACTCTAAATAGCTATTTAGGAGGGTCAAAATATTGAACACACCCCTCAGTATATATAATGCAGTGCATTTCTCCACTCCAAACTACCAAAAAAACACAATATTAACATACTCTGTTGTTTAGTTTTGATACATCTTATTAGAGACACCAGGGGAAAAAAAAAAAAAAAAAGCCAGAACAGACACTACCTTACACACGACAATGCTGCTCCCTTGTGGTAAAAATGGTAGTGGTTTAAAAAAAAAAGGGGGGGGGGGGGGGGAGATGATCTTTTTATGCATTATTGTGCTTTAAGACTATGCATCCTTGGCATATATGGTAACTGCAGCCTACCTGCAAACCACATTTTAGCCGTTACCCTTTTCATAGATTAGCTACACAAATCATGTATTTTTTTTCACACCTTTGTTTGCTTGTTTTTCTCACTCCCTTTGGTGTTTAGGCTTTGTTTGTATTTACATCCATTCATCCATCCATTTAGTTGCAAGCAAATGAAAAATGGTATCCATCCATCCATTTTCTGAGCCACTTCTTCTCACTCGGGTCGCGGGCGTGCTGGAGCCCTTCCCAGCTGTCATCGGGCAGGAGGCGGGGTACACCCTGAACTGGTTGCCAGCCGATCGCAGGGCACATAGAAACAAACAATCATTCACACTCACAGTCATGCCTACAGGCAATTTAAAGTCTCCAATTAATGCATGTTTTTGGGATGTGGGAGGGAACCGGCACGGGGAGAACATGCAAACTCCACACAGGCGGGGCCGGGGATTGAACCCGGGTCCTCAGAACTGTGAGGCTGACGCTCTAACCAGTCGTCCACCGTGCCGCGTATTTACATACATCATATATGAAAAAAGGCGGCACGTTGGGCGACTGGTTCGCACATCCGCCTCACGGTTCTGAGGTCCCGGGTTCAAATCTGGCCTCGCCTGTGTGGAGTTTGCATGTTCTCCCCGTGCCTGCGTGGGTTTTCTCCGGGCACTCCGGTTTCCTCCCACATCCCAAAAACATGCATGGTAGGTTAATTAAAGACTCTAAATTGCCCGTGCGTGTGAATGCGAGTGCGAATGGTTGTTTGTTTATATGTGACCTGCGATTGGCTGCCGACCAGCTCAGGTCCCCGCCTCCTGCCCAAATATAGCTGGGATAGGCTCCAGCACGCCCGCAACCCTAGTGAGGATAAGCAGTACAGGAAATGAATGAATAAATACTGTATATGAAAAAAAATGCATGTTGCATTAGGTGTGCATGTGAGTATGAGTGCTAGTTTCTCTAGTTCGTCCAGTCCAGGCTGTACCCCGTCTCTCACCTGAAGTCAGTTGGGATAGGCTCCAGCACACCTGCAACCTTAATGATGGTAAGCAGTATAGAAGATGGATGCAATTAACTTTTGTCCGAAGATGCCAGTGATAAAGAAAACATTATTCTCGCAAGTTTGGATTGAAATTATCATGTCATCACCCCGTAGACTCTACGGACTGATGACATGATCATTTCTACGGCGTAGAGTGAGAAGGTCCGCAACTGAGCTCCAGTAATAGTCGATGTTCCCACAGAGCAGAGAATACAGTATACTGTATGGCTTTGTATGGGTTTCTTCTTCATGTGTGTTAAAGTAGCAGTTGTTTGAAGGTTTATAGTTACCATAATATCTATAGTATGCTAATTTTAAGTAAATTGATGGCATATCGCATTATATGTTAGCATCAATATGCTAAGGGACTTTGATGAGACAAAATTACATTCTGTGGTTGAATATTTTGGTTTATAAATATTGGAGCTAGAAACGACTCAGTGGTGATTGGAATTGTCTCGCAAGTTTGTCTGAAAAAAAAAAACTAATCGAAAAAACTAATCTCAAATCATAATTTAAAAAAATATTTTTGGTTAACTGCGCATATGCGCAGTTGTACTGTTAGCTGCTGTAGCCGATCACATGGATCACAATGCCATCACTCCCCGAGATGATAATCTCCGCTGAAAGAGGCCCGAGGAGCTGCACAGATCTTAACGGCAGCCCGCAACCCCGTCAGATGAATGGAATAAAATTATGCAAGATACATTTACCACAGCATGCCAGATGACTGACAAGAGCTAGCCAGCTACGGCTAGCAGCTAAGCTAACCAGCTGGCTAGTGAAGCAGATGTTCCCAGCTAATCAGCATGGATTTACGCATTTTACGGCACAGATACCGGCTCAAAACCGATGGTCGGCCAGGGCCAAGGGATCCTGGTTAAAGAAAGCCAATTGAATCTAAATAAAAGGGTTTTGGCAACAGCTTTTTCCAGAAATTTCGTTACCAGGGGGCTACAGATAGCTTTCCAATAATCAAATTTGATTCTTCATTTGTTGGACAATATGTCTTTATTTCGGAATTGTACAAGGAGTAACGATTTGATTGTGATTCATGTGAGTCATTTTTTACTGTCAATGCGAATAGCGAATGGAAATTTAGATAGTGAGTCCAAGCCCCAATAAATATACAAAGTTTAATCCTCTTTTAAGTTTCAGGCGGCACGGTGAGCGACTGGTTAGAGCGTCAACCTCACAGTTCTGAGGACCGGGGTTCAATCCCCGGCCCCGCCTGTGTGAAGTTTGCATGAATTGGAGACTCTAAATTGCCCGTAGGTGTGAATGTGAGTGCCAATGGTTGTTTGTTTGTATGTGCCCTGCGATTGGCTGGCAACAAGTTCGGGGTGTTCCCCGCCTCCTGCCCGATGATAGCTGGGATAGGCTCCAGCACGCCCGTGACCCTAGTGAGGAGAAGCGGCTCAGAAAATGGATGGATGTAAGTTTCAGTTTTATACTATACTTATAGTATATAGTATACTATATATACTATACAGCTGGGAGTGACAAATAAAAGCAAGCGACCCACAGCTCTTGACCATAGGTGAGGGTAGGAACGTAGATCGACCGGTAAATCGAAAGCTTCGCCTTTCGGCTTAGCTCCTTCTTTACCACAACGGACCAATACAAAGTCCGCATCACTGCAGACGCTGCACCGATCCGCCTGTCGATCTCCCGTTCCATTGTCCCCTCACTCGTGAACAAGAACAGATTCTGATTGGGGGGGGCGTTCCTCCCGATCACGCCCTTCCAGGTCTCACTGTCATTGCCCACGTGAGCATTGAAGTCCCCCAGCAGAACGATGGAGTCCCCCTCCAAGGACTCCAAAAAGGTTGGGTACTCTGAACTGCTGTTTGGTGCATAGTCACAAACAAGAGTCAGGACCCGTCCCCCCACCCGGCGCCGAGCCGGGGGGCAATAAGTATGCCTACACCTGCTCGGCGCCTCTCACTGTGGGCAACTCCAGAGTGGGAGAGAGTCCAACCCCTCTCGAGAGGACTGGTACCAGAGTACAAGCTGTGCGTGGAGGCGAGTCAGACTATATCTAGTCGGAACTTCTCGACCTCACACACCAGCTCAGGCTCCTTCCCTGCCAGAGAGGTGACATTCCACGTCCCTAGAGCCAGCTTCTTTAGCCAGGGATCGGATCGCCAAGGTCCACGCCTTCGGCCACCGCCCAGCTCGCACTGCACCCGACCCCTATGGCCCCTCCCTCAGGTGATGAGCCCATGGGAAGGGGGACCCACGTTACCCTTTCGGGATGTGGGGGTGTGTTTGAATCAGTTTCCTGTACATGTGGGAGGTGTAAAACTATATACCGGTACAGTATGGCAAAAGGTGGTCCCTCCATAATTGCAGAATTTCACCTATTGCAGGTGGGTCTGGAACATTTCCCCATTTTTGTATTAAACGAGGGTATTATTTTAAACTTTTTAACGATATTATTTCTACAATGCTACCCAACATTAGCATGATTATATCATATTAGTGAGAATGTCAATAAAAATTGAATATTGTTAGCTTTGTACAGGCAGCTTTTGTAGATGATCTCACAAGGAATGTTGTATAGAGTTTATATTCCGGTTTCTGCTGTTGTAAACGTTAACTTGGTGTAAAAATGAAGGACTTCATGTTCTGAAGTTATTTACTGACCGTAAATAATTGAGTTACAGATGATTGTCTTGCGCAAAAAGTCACACTTAAAATAGCAACCATAAGTTCAAAATAATTCTTCCGAATGCACATTGAGACAGTTCACATGATAAGATTTATGGCAAGGAAACAGCCGTAACAGTGGTTTCACCAATGGACTTTTTAAAAGCGTTATAAAGACTTTCTCCGAGGCTGATTCCAGTCCTGGAAGAGAAGCATGCTGCTGGGGGAGTTCTGTGATGACATGATGCACGAGCTGCAGAAGGCTTGCTGTATGCTGTAGGAAATTGAGTTGTAAAAGACAGGGTTGCTGTGACTACCCTTCTGCTCACAGTGGTACTGAGGTGGGCTGCTCTTAATGTCCAGGCCACAGCACAGGCAGCAGACCAACACATGGAATGGTTTAGTTTGCTTGGAGTCCTCTGCATGTTCAGATAAAACAAGTGGGTGCTCCTCATCGGGGAATGGAGGAGGCTGAGGCAGCTGCTGCCCACTTCAATGGGCAGACTCAGATTGCACCGGCTGCTGAGGCCAGCATCACATTCTTTGGTCTCCCTGTCAGATGTTTCAACGTCCCTGTGTGGTTGTGCAACTCCCTAGTTTTCTCCTGCCACTTCAGATGGTATGTGAGGATTCTCAGTGCTAACAGGGAGAAACCTCAGAATCACCAGGTTAAGAAAAGCTCCAATAACTGTCAGTCCAACCAGTATGTATATGAAGCTGAAGGCCACAAATGGGGAACGCTTTTGGAGAGGATCTTTTTTTGCAGAGCCACAAAATCCCCAAAACAAAAAGTGGTGAGTGTGATGAAGCCGTAGTAGTAGGCATTTAAGAAAGTCCAGTCCTCAAAGTGAGCGAAGGTTGCTGCTCCAATACACAATGTGATGATGCAGGACAGCAATCCCACCAGGACCATGTTGCCCATGGATACATCTGTGTTTTGTAAGCCCAGGCTCTTCTTGGCTCGGCGCAGAAAAAAAGCGGACTAAAGTGTTGAGTCTCTGGACATGGCTAGTGCCAGAGGAATACCCAAGACAGCGTAAATCATGCAGAAGGCTTTGCCAACGTCAGTACGTAGAGCAGCATGACCGTAGCCTACAAAATTAAGGACACATCATTGTCAATGATTATACTAAACTTGCATAGAGATATTATCACAGTCTTATCATACCCAAATCAATTTACACATCACTCAGCACACATCAATAATAAAATAGCGCTTCAGTCTCGTGTGGCCGCATTCACGTTGCCAAAAGCTGAGGTGCTCGCTTCGTGTGACTGACATATAAGCCTTCTTGAGAGCCACAGGCCAAACCCAAGCTCGAGAGAAATTGGATTTTGCATCATGTGGTTGACTGACTTAAATATGTATGTATTGTGCTAGTGAGATGAGCTATAAGGTGGAGCTCAAGAAACAAGCAAGTTAGTACGTGACGTCTCAATCGTATCAGCTGTTATTCATTCATTCATCTTCCGTTACGCTTATCCTCACTAGGGCCGCGGGCATGCTGGAGCCTATCTCAGTGATCTTCGGGCGAGAGGTGGGGTACACCCTGAACTGGTCGCCAGCCAATCTCAGGGCACATATAAACAAACAACCAATCGCGTACACATTCACACCTACGGGCAATTTAGAGTCTTCAATCAACCTACCACGCATGTTTTTGGGATGTGGGAGGAAACCGGAGTACCCGGAGAAAACCCACGCAGGCACGGGGAGAACATGCAAACTCCACACAGGCGGGGCCGGGAATCGAACCCCAGTCCTCAGAACTGTGAGGCAGACGCTCTAACCAGTCGCCCCCCCGTTGCCCCCTATTATTATTATTATTCAGAATCATCTTTATTTGCCAAGTATGTCCAAAAAAACACACAAGGAATTTGTCTCCGGTAGTTGGAGCTGCTCTAGTATGACAACAGACAGTCAGTTGACAGAGAACACTTTTGAAACATAAAGACATTGAGACAGTCACTGAGCAAAAAAGGGTTGCTAGTTATCTGGTAATGTCGGTACAATTTATTTATTTATTTATTTTTTTTGACAATTGCGCAAAAAGAGGCAGAGTGCTCTACCACTTAGAGCTAGTTATTCTCTCATTTTGAATTTGATGCCTGCAACTTGTTCCAAGAAAGATGGGACAGGGGCAATAAACAACTGGGAAAGGTGAGGAATGCTCAAAAAACACCTGTTTGTAACATTCCACATGTGTACTGGTTAATTGGAAACAGGTGAGTGTCATGATTGGGTATAAAAGGAGCATCCCGGAAGGTTCAGTTGTTCATAAGCAAGGATGTAGCGTTGTACCCACTGTGTTGGTTAACACAAACATCCCAACTTCATTAGAATTTGGGTCTGTATTATTACGTACTTTTTTTAAACATATAACCTATAATGTAATATAATCTATCATATAATCTATCTGGCGGCATGGTGGACGACTGGTTAGCACATCTGCCTCACAGTTCTGAGGACTCAGGTTCAAATCCGGCCTCACCTGTGTGGAGTTTGCATGTTCTCCCTGTGCCTGCATGGGTTTTTTTCCGGGTACTCCGGTTTCCTCCTGGCGACCAGTTCAGGGTGTGCCCTGCCTCCCGCCCGAAAATAGCTGGGATAGGCTCCAGCATGCCCGCGACCCTAGTGAAGAGAAGCGGCTCAGAAAATGGATGGATGGATGGATGAGGCTCCAGCATGCCCGTGACCCTAGTGAGGATAAGCGGTATGGAAAATGAATGAATAATCTATCTATAGTCTAATAACACAGAGACTGCTGTTTTTAATATGCTTCTTTTACTGCAGTTCTTATTATTAGTCTAAAATATCCATCAAGTTGAGTCTAAAATGAAACCTATTTCACCATTTTAAAGTTATTACTCAAGACAAAATCCTTATACTAACATGACATACTGGGGGAAAAGACATCTCTTCAGTGATGTACCGTCCTATTCTTAGTCACTTGGATAAGAACCTTGTGGTTTGATGACTGTCGAAACGAGTTGTCTTTTCTCATATTTTTGCATTGTTGGTCCTGCAGGACAGCTCGTGCATCTGTTTATCTTGCACAGGAAGACATTAAGGGCAGGATGTCCACAAGCTGGAGTCGAGACCCTCATCCATCCAATTGCTGTTCTCATAGAAAATGAGGCACTGCAAACACAATGCTATCTTTACACAGATAAGAGCAGGTTATTAGGGTGGCTATATAAAGACTGCCATTACAGCTGGCATTTAGCACATAGAAGAAGAAAAAAGGCTATACTTCCAAGTTTGTTCAAGCAAAAAGAAATGGAAGTGAGGGTTTTATTATTGGACTGTATATTCTATTTCCTTTTGGATCATCCCCTGTACTGAACGTAGCCTTCCATATTTGGCAGCAAAGATGGCTAAATGTGATTGCAAAGAAAAGGCGCTACTTTTCATTTCATCATAAGATTTACTCGAAAATGGAAGTATTATCTTGAGAGCATTCATTAGTGTCAAATTTGGTCATTTCTTGTGTTTGATAACAAATAGAAATTCATATGGATTGGGCTTTTTTGTGTGCCATGCAGTATCATTTCCTCCTGAGCATGTGCAGACGATGTAAAAGGAAGTGTAAGCAAACATGGAAAAAGGGTGAACACTTTAACAGTATAGATTTAGAGGAGGGAATAGTCAAAATTTGTTCAAAAGTCAGTTATTTAAGTACAAATCGAATAACTACATGCTGACTACTAGATGGTTTATATGGAACCATCATTTTTAAGTCCAGGCCCTCACAACACAGGGATAGCGCTTGTGGCAGATTTTTTATTTTACCGTTTTTAATTCGAGATTTTGCCATGATTATTTTTCCACACTGACTGATACTGCAGACTCACGTAGCAATAAGCGTGAGCCAGGAGTAAAGAGTGCTAAAACAATGTCCAAAGTTTGGGATAATTTCCCACTTAAAGGACCTATAGCGTCTACAGTAGATGACTTATATTTCACCAAGAAGTTAGTTTTATTTCAAATTGTTTTCAAGCATCAACGGCCTTTTTATGCCACTGCATTTCAATCGGATTCAAGTCTGGACTTTGACTAGGCCACTCCAAAACCTTTATTAATTTATTTTTTTAAAAGCTATTCAAGAAGTTGATTTGCCGGTGTGTTTTGGATTGTCATGGTGCTGCAGAACCCAAGTGCGCTTCAGCTTGAGGTTACAAACTGATGGCTGACGATTCTCCTTTAGGACTATCTGTGAAAGAGCAGAATTTATGGTTCCATCAATCACAGTCAGAGGTGGGTAGCGTAGCCAAATATTGCACTCAAGTAAGAGTACTGTTACTTTAGAATAATATGACTCAAGTAATAAGTAGTCATCCAAATATTTACTTGAGTAAGAGTAAGAAGGTACTCAATAAAACAACTACTCGAGTAATTTGTGAGTAACTTTCGAGTTTGTTTTTTCAGAGAATGAAGATCAAATAAAAGAAAAGATATGGGCGTCGACACACACCTGCCACCATTTCAATTTTTAAGTGCCCAAAAATCAACAGCACATGGATTGGGCCGTACAGAAACATTATTTGCGTTATTCACTGAAATGACTTCATGAAGAAGCTGTTTGCTGAACAGACTTGATTGTGCGTGTGTGTGCAACACCGTTCGGATAGTGCTAATTTTGCCATATCCACTGCCAAAACAACAACAGAAACACCTGCAATTTACCGCAAGGTGTTTTCTCAAGTTAGAAGCGGGCTGAAATATCCAAGTTCAGGCAGTCACAATTGAAGAGCTGCATGACAAAGCTGTTGTGTTTTGGTCTGTAAACACACTCGCGTGGCTGCCTTGCCCGCTCCAAAATGAGTAAGTTTGATTGGCTCGCGAAGGCTACGTGCGCGGTCCTGTGACTGCCTTGTGTCGACTGATTGGTGAATTGGAGTAACGACACTAGTGATCCCGTTTTATTGACACAACGGCCGCCCTATGCGGAAGCCGAAGATGGAGTCTAAAAATAGACACCCACACGTATGCATGGATAAATAAAAGTAGGAAACGGCCTGTCGATCATTGTAACGAAGTAGAGATCCTTCTTCACATAAATACCGAAGTACAAGTAAAATGTACTGTGCATTTAAAGTACTCGGACAAGTAGTTTATCTAAAATGTTGAGTAAATGTAGTGTGTTACTACCCCCCTCTGATCACAGTCATTTGTCCAGGTCCTGATGGAGCAGGGCAGCCCAAGACCAGCAAACTAAAACCACCCTGTCTGACTGTCAGTATGTTCTTTTTCTGAAATGTTGGGCTCCATTTACTCCTGATGTAACGACACACACACACCTTCCAAAAAACTCAACTTTTTGTCTCGTCAGTCCATATTATACTCTCCCAAACGTCTGGTGAATTATTCAGATGTTTTTTTTTTTTTGCTGAAGTAAGATGAGCCTTTGTTCTTTTTGCTCAGCAGTGTTCACCTTGGAACTCTTCCATGGATGCCCTTTTTGCCCAGTCTCTCCCTTATTGTGTCGTGAACAATGACGTTAACTGAGGCGATACAGATAACATTTAAATACAAATATTTGGCATTTAGATATACTGTATATGTAACATTTAGGCGTAACATTATTTGGCTTTAACTATTTAAGTTGACAAATATTGTTGGAAATTCTCAAAAACGTGACTCTCATAATTATAACAAAACGTTACTGTTTTATTCAGCCTGAGTCGACACCACACATAAAAGTCGGCAAGTATAATGACAAAGTCTTTGAGTCTGCAACATTGGAGATAAGTTGTTGCTCTTGCTTTGTTGTACCGGCCACACACGTGCAGTTCAAAATAAAAGCACCCCGCATTTTCTTTTGACTTCATTATGACTACAAGGGCTGGTAACAGACTGTGTGATCCTTGGGACATACTTTGGACAGATTGGGGTCAGATTACAAGGGTTGCTTTTTCTAACATCTTGTGTTTGCAATCACGTATGAATCTGCCAGTTTGTGGTCTTTTTTGGGAGCAAATCCAACCACCTCATGATGTAGCCTATAATTCTCCTTGATTAGGAAAATGTTTATTTTGCATTTTTAGTAAACACATTGACATTGGGTAACATTAGTCAGGTAAAAAATTGAGCCAAATCCATGTGATCAAAAATGTTTAATTGATTTAGTTGCAACAAATTAGGTACTGCGCTGTAGATAAATTGAACTTTTTCCTCATAGTGTGCTATAGCCACAGTTCTAAGCAGTTTAGTTTCAGATCGATCCAGGGTATATGGCTTTTATTTTGTCTACTTAGAAAAGTATTAAAAACATCAGTATGTACAAGAATACATTCATATTTACATTTGTTGTGTGATTCAACACAGAATTCTTTTTTTAAACTGGGTTTGACTCAGTAGCTATATCACACACTCCAAAGGCATGTAACTTAAATGTCCTTCAGTTATGTTTCGCAAATGTATTAAACAACTTAAACAACTTAAGACAGAAAATACAAATGCTGGAACCTATAGAAATGAAATACTGCCATTGTCATTCACAACAAAGATTTTCAGTGGTTATAAATTATGTCGCTCCAAGGTTAACTAGTGTAGATGAAACACACTAGGATGAGTTTTTATCACTTCCCGCAGTCTTTTCTTTCTCCTTAGATTTTTCGTGTTTGCTATTTTTCTCTTCTCTCCTTTCTCTAGTTCTGCTTGTTTCCTGGCGGTCTTTGCCACGGTCTCTTTCACGGTCTTTATCTCTGTCTCTGTCTTTGTCTCTGTCTTTCTCCCGGCCTCTGTCTTTCTCCCGGTCTCTGTCTTTCTCCCGGTCTCTGTCTTTCTCCCGGTCTCTGTCTTTCTCCCGGTCTCTGTCTTTCTCCCGGTCTCTGTCACGGGGTCTGTCTTTCTCCCGGCCTCTATCTTTTTCTCTCTCTCGGTCACGGTCTTTCTCTCTGTCTCTATCTTTCTCTCTTTCTCTATCTGGATCTTTATCTCGGTCTCTATCTTTTTCTCCATTTCTATCTTTGTCTCTGCCTCTATCCCGGTCTCGGTCTTTATCTTTGTCACGATCTTTTTCTCTATCCTTGTCTCTATCCCTCTCCCGGTCTCGCTCTCGATCCCCGTCTTTGTCTCTGTCCCGCTCCCTTTCTTTGTCTCTGTCCCTTTCTTTGTCTCTGTCCCTGTCCCTTTCTTTGTCTCTGTCACTGTCCCTTTCTTTGTCTCTGTCTCTACCTCTATCTTTCCCCCGATCCCGGTCTTTGCTTCGGGACTTGTCACGTCTTTTGTCTCGCTCATGGTCCCGTTCTTGCTCTTTGTCACGGTTTCTTCCCCTTTCACGATCGTAATCCCTTCTATCAGACTCCCTGTCCCTGGCTCTGTCCTTATCCCTTTCTCTGTCACGCTCTCTTCTCTTATCTGTGTCTTGATCCCTGTGTCGCTCGACCTCTGCCTCCTTGTGTTTCTCGCTCTCCTTCCCTTTGCTGCGCTCACGTTCTCGGCTAGATTCACCATCGATGTCCCTCTCTCTACTTCTGTCCCATTCTCGTTCTCTACTCCACCGCTTGCCCTGACTCCTCTCCCACAGAGATCTCGCAGAGGGAAGGATGTCCCGGTCTCTGTCTCTTCTGCATTCACCAGAGAGTTCCTTGAGTCGTTCTTCTAATAATTGGGAAGAACTAGAACTCTGTTCTCTGAGTCCTACTTCAAAGTGACTGAAGGGTTCTGTGCTTCGCGGTTCTGAGCCCTCTCGGTTGGTGCTGATTCTCCTCAGGACTTCAGGAGAATGTCGGCGCCAGTAGTCCTCTCGCCGTATATCTGGACTGTGACCTCCCATGCGACTTTGAGGACCAGTAGGAGCCTCTGTGGGGGTTGGTAGCAGTGGGCCACTGTGACGAACAGGTCTTGCCTCATCTGAAAACCTATCAAAGCGGTAACGTTCAGACCCACCAAAAGGCTGAGACTGATCTCTGACCGCTCTGTTCTCCTGAAGAGGAAGAGCTATGTGCTCATTCAAAGCTCCTCGATGTGGTGGTGAGTGTAGCCTGGGAACCCCAAACGTATTATGTGGATTGATGTGTTGTCCGCTAATGTCCACACCAGAAGGTGGGCCTCTTGACTCGTCGTACTGGCTAGGTGGAAGACCCCGGTGAGCTGCAGCATGGCTGTCTTTGAAAACATTCTGAGGATGATTTTGGTGTTGGTCCACCTGTGTGAATGAGTGAATATCTTTACTATACTGCTCCCGAGGGCCACGGCTTTGGTCTACCATTTGGGGTTGGATTTGGATTGGAGTTAGATTTTTATGGTCACCATACGGCGATGGTAGAGGACCCCTTGGCGCTGAGAAGTGAGACAAAGGAGGAAGCCTGTTATCAAAATGTCCTGGTGGAGGCCCTGTAAAAGGTGGAGGAGGACCTCTGTTTCCTGGGAAATTAAATGGTGGAGGCGGCCCGGTAAATCGTGGAGGAGGCAGCTGATTTGGGCCATCAAAAGTAGGTGGGTTTGGAAAGCCTGGAGGAGGGCCTTGTTGTCCGCGATGCTGCGGGGGGACTAGAGGATCAAAAATTTGAGGTGGAGGACCTCTCTGGCCAATTGGTGGATAAGATGGTGGTGGTGGTACTCTGGGTGGAATAAGGTTCTGGGGAGGTGGTCTTGATAGTGGCTGTTGTGGTGGTGGTAGTTGGGTACGTGTCCACTGGTTTTGATAGGGAGGGAATGGAGCTGGATGCAGGCCATACGGACGGGTGCTGTCAGCTTGAATTGGAGGACCAATTACCGAGGAAGGACCACAGATAGCTGGTGGTGGTCCTTGCATAGACTGCGGTGCAGCGATTGAAGAAAGACCTTGTATGGGTGGTGGTATTGACATTGGTGGAGGCCTCATCATGGGATTCTGTCCGTGTATCGGTTGAGGTGGTAGAAAATTGGATGGTGGGGGGATGTCAGTTGGCGGTCTATACTCATTGTCAAAGTCTGCTGTTGACCTGTGATGTCGCGGATGATGGGAATGAGTGTCACTGATAGCTAAACTTTGAGTGAGGACTGGGATTGTGGAAGTAATTGAGGAGTTTGGTGGCTCATTGTAGGAGCTACAAATTGCTGTGTCTTGGCTATTGTCATCATATTCTGAATCCTCACTGGTTTTTAAAATACTTGCAGCATTTGGCCAAATACTGTACTTGTCTGTCTCTATTTTAGCCTGGACCGTCTTGGTTTGCTCTTCTCTCATTTTCACTTCTTTTTCATGAATGTAGTCATACTCCAGATCAGGTTCCATAGTCTCTCCTAATAAAGGAATTGACACTTCTGCCTTTACAGTCTCCATGAAGGGCAGTGTCTCATATTTCTCTTCCTCCATGGGTAATGCAGTCTCTGGGCTTTGTGAGGTGTCTGGAAGGTGAGCAACAGAAGGCAACTGTGGCTCTTGAATTGACTGTGGTTGAGGAGAAGAGCCATCTGATGACAACTCCTCTTTATCGAGCGGTTCATCTGTTGTTTTTGTTGTGCTACATGCCGTCTGGTGAGATTCCCGGCTCTGTCGAGGATCTCTCCTCTGGTTGATAGTGGGTACAGCTGATGAAGATTTCACAAGCTCTTCCACTTTTTTGCCTAGCTGCAGTAACTGACTGCTGCCCAAAAGCGTTGGAGGAGTCTGTGAAGCCCCAGTCGACTCAGTGGATGGCATATACTCGTCATCCTGTTTCTGGAATGTCGAATTTCCTTTCTGTTCAAGGGTATTCGGGATCTTTTCAGAATCTGTTATATCTTCCGATGAAGCTTTTCCAGTTTCATCTGATACAGTAGTTTTGACTTCATCAAATATTGAGTCATCTTCAGGATCATATGCAATATCATCACCTTCACTTGGTACCACTTCAGGTTTGTTTACTACCTCAATCGGGTGATTAGGAATACTGTAACCCATACTTGGGTCATACTCTTCCTCTGGGTCATATGGTCGGTCATCTTCATCCTCCTCTACCGTTTTTTCTTTTGAAATCTGTGCAAACTGCTGCACAATTGGATCTAGCATTGTCGATCGTGGGGTAGAAGATTCCGCAGCCTGATCAGATGGAGAGTTGGAAGCGTCCGAGTCATGCTTTTTCTTCCCAAAAAGAGTGTTGAGGATAGTCTGAAGAGGAGTGGCAGGGGCTGCAGTGGCAGGCATAGAACTGGATGAGGATGGGGATTCCATACCTGTGACAGAAGATGCGGCAGGTGCTTTAACAGATGACAAAAGAGTAAAGACAGATGGAGTGGCCATAGCAACACTTGGTGTTTCAGAGGAGCTGGCAGGAGGCGACCCTGGAGGAGTCGTACTGAAGGGAATTTCCAAACTTTGACGTGTGCTTCGCTCTACTTTGACAGAGAGAGGCGGCTTTGGATGACCCGGGTCATCAAGGTCTTTAATTTGCATCTTAGACCGTTTCTCATCCATTTCCAATGGAATACCAGCACGCTTTCTGTCCTTTTGACAGATGAGGAGCCCTAGTAGAAGGTTGGGCCGGGCTGGCTCAAGTCCTGCAAAATAACAAACATATCCAAGTCAATTAACGAACATAAGATTACCCTCCAATCTCCAACAAGCAAGAGACACATGGAACTAAAAGTGTATAATTTCACATTTCCTTTCTCAAAACAGAAGTACTGTACATAATCGGCTGTTTTAGACAGCTGAAGACTGATACCATTTTTAAACTTTGTATCCCTATGATGGAGCAGGATGCTTGTTCTGAAAGATAAAGCCCACTTCCGGAAGTGGATTGTGGATTAGTGATCAACACAGTAACTTAATTAACATCATATAAAACACTCTAACTAACACATTATGGTGCAAAAAGTAATGGCTAATGCTAACAAGGCTCTTCCAGGATACTTGAATTGTGTCTGGCTACTCACACAGTCAAACAAACAGTAGACGTACTACAGACCGAGCTGCACCAACTCCAGCCACCATGACGTCACTGCCCATTAAAAAGCCAAGTTAACTGGACCGCTCGAATAACAAAAATACAAATGAACACAAAAGTTAAAATTGCTTATGGTACCTAAAATATAGGGATGAACATAATTACCGCAATAATGAATAACTGAGAATGTTTTCAAAGACAGCCATGCTGCAGCTCACCAGCTCATACATATTCAAGGCAAAAATTGAGAACGCAATGTAGTTTAAAAAAAAAAAAAAATGAATTTATACCAAATGCCATCGCGAGGCAGAACTAAATAAAATGACCTGAAGTGCTCCACGCTGATGTTTTACTTATTTTACTAGATCTAATTAGGAACATGACAAATGGCCAACATTTTTGTGGAATTTTGTAAAAAAAAAACACAAACATGAAAGGAGCACTTCAAACGCCTCTAAAATCCATCCATTACAAATAAATTTATGAAAAAAACAATTGACCTACTCTACTGACCACACTGGTCCTGTCACCAATAATGTTCCATTTGGGCTAGTAAAGTCGAGTTTTTAGGGCAAGCAACGCCTTTTGAACATGTCGACGTCTCTGAATTTTGGCCCGTACGAGCGATCGGTGGATATATTTAACTGAAACTGGTCAGCCAATCGGAAAAGGGACTTCCTGAGTAGTAGACTAAACAAAAGGGTCAAGAAGATACACTATATTGCCCAAAGTATTTGCTCACCTGCCTTTACTCACATATAATTTTAAGTGATATCCCATTCTAAATCCATATGGTTTAATACAGAAATGCAAACACCAAAGGCATGACAAAGGTGACCAAAAAAAAAAACATTGTAGGGGTGATCTGGGCGGATCTCCGAGCCCCCGCAGAGAATTATTATTATTTTTTAACATAAATTAAGCAATCTTGAAGACTCTAAAGAGTAAAATAAGGCAAAAACATAATAATAATAATTCTTCACGCAGAAAAACTTATTTACACCACTCAAGTACATGTTGATGTACAAATTTAAGATTAAAATACAATTTGCCTCATTTCTTTGCTTTTTTGGTCTGGCCTCCAACTTGAGCCAGGCCCCTCCTCCACCTGCGCCTGATGCCTGCTTCAAGCTGTGCGACATGAATAGCATGCTGCTCTTTAAGCACTCTCATTCAGGAAAAGAATTGACTACAATCATTGTCTGTTTCACTTCATTTTTCACTATTACCAACTTCAAAGGCTAATCCCAAATGTGTCCTCCAGGAAAATATTAAGTACAATATTTTTCACTTTTGATTGGCCATTTCTAATTTGAAGTTATTTCATTCTGTGTTGTGACAATCCTTAACAGTGCTCCGTCGCTTAATACATTTAAGATTAACATCAGTAAACTAATTAGATAATTGTAGCCGCGTTTCCTAATTAATACAAAATGTACTACGGATCAACTCTTATCTAGTGTGAATACCTATGTCTGGAAAGCCCAATAGAAGACGTGTGAGTTCATATGACTTTCTTGTGTCCTTTGATTGGTGAACTAGACTTAAACGTCACTAGCGCTTAAATTGGATGACGCAAACAGTGCCCGATGCGGAAGTCGAGGTCGTAGTCTCGCGCACGAAATAGTTGATGAATAAGCAATAATTGATAAATAAAAGTAGCGAGCGACATTTAGATCATTGTAACGGAGTAAAAGTACCGTGACTTATTAACAGCAAAAGCGACGAAGTTTTTTTCTGGTCTCGTCAACTCCTGTGACTTTGATCGCACAGGCGGAACCTCAGGCTGCATATTAGTCCACAAAGGATCTACCTGCCAGGGTTCAAGGAGTACGAAAAAGCCTATGACATCAGTGAAGGCGACGGTGGTGGCGATGGTGGTGGTGGCGGCGACCCCCCCAGGAAAAACTCACCGGAGCTATACGATTTACGTAAATGGACAATTTTGAGTTCAAAATGGCGAAATAACAGCTTCAACAAGGTTTACGAATGAGTTAATGGAATATTTGCCCATTCTTCCAGGACAATATTTGTGAGGTCACACACTGATGTTGGATGAGAAGGTCTGGCTCACTGTCCATTCGAAATTAACCCAAAGGTGTTCTATCAGTTTGAGAGCAGGACTCTGTGCAGGCCAGTCAAGTTTGTCCATACGAAATTCTCTCATCCAAGTCTTCATGGACCTTGCTCTGTGCACCTGTGCACAGACATGTTTTTTTAAAAGGAAGGGGTAATCCCTAATTTGTTTGACTGCCTAAAATCTCTTGCTGTGCTGAAGCATTCAGAGTTCCTTTCACTGGAGCTCAGGGGCCAATATTTTGGACATTTCCATTTTGGAGATGGCCCCTTCCTGTTCCAACATGACTCTGCATCATTGCACAAATTAAGGTTCATAAAACAGAGATAGATGAGAGTTAGATGTGGATGAACTTGACTGGCCTGCACAATCCTGACCTCAACCCTACAGAACACTTTTGGATGAATTAGGGTGGCGACTGAGAGCCAGGCCTTCTCCAACATCAGTGTGTAACCTCACAAATGCACCTCTGGAAAAATTGTCAAATTCCCATAAACACGTAATATTGAATGATACAAATGGGTTAAGAATGAGATGTCACTTAAATTCATATCTGAGTCAAGACAGGTGAGTAAATACTTTTGGCAATATAGTGTGTGTTGAGAAATAATCAAATTGTATTGTTTTGCATAAATCTGAAGACACTTTTTAACTGGATTTTCTATCAGCGCTATCACTCAAAAACATTCCTAAAAAAGGGATTGTTTTTTTTCCCGAAGGAAAAAAACTCACATTTTGCCCAAACCCATAATCTGATTTTTAACATTTTTGGTGCGTTGTATACAAGTTGAAGTGAATTACACCCAGATGCAGCATTTTGACAGACTGTCGTTTCTGGCAAATCTTGTCCCAATGATAAATTATATCATCCACAGCACAGAGCAAAACATATGCTATGTTACAGCATATGCTTAGAATTAGTGCCCCGCTACAGTACAAACAATTTTGACAGCCATCACGTCCTATTAGAACCAACAAAAAGGCCACGTAAACAAAACTCCAGTTGAGTCTCTCTGTAAAAGCATACCTGGGCCATCAAATGGTAAGAGTTTGGAAGGTAATGGGTCCTTTGAGCTCAAAGGGATTAGATAAAGGTCTTTGATCCGCCTATTGCTGATGGCTACGACACCAAATCTTTTCCTGCTGCTGAAGTAACAGAAGAGAGACACGTAAGCTACTTCCTCTTCCTCTGTAGCAGGCTGGAATCGGATCAGACAAAGCTCCTGTGATCAGCAAAAGTGACAAGATCAATGCCCTGCATCAAAAATATTATTTTTACAATTAAACATTTGTACAAACTAACCTTGGACAATGAGGTTTTCAACTTTCCAACATAGTCCCACACGGTGCTTGGAGAGATACGCCCTCCAACATGAATGGTGTCTGGCAAATCCTGCATGACATTTGACAAGACATGAGTTGCAATTTTCAAAACACAAACAAAATAAATATTAACTAAAGACATGAATAGAAAATGTAGACTTTTACTAACCTCTTTTAGGTACTCAAAAGAGCCTGAAACCAGGTAAGCTTTAGTTACAAACTTGGCCACAGATTGCATGTTGATGAACCCTTTCCAAATCTTCTCTTGACCATGGAGGAAGATTGCAGTCTCCCCCTCAGGAGGAGGCTCAAAGGTACTGGGAAAAGCAATACCATTTTTCAAAAAAAAAAAAAAAATAATCCTTTGTTCGTTTAAATGAAGAAAGCATAATTTTCTAAGGTGAAATACAAAATTCTCAATCAGGCTAGAGAAACTAGGTCAGGCAGCTTTAAAACCACCTTAATAATATGCAGCTTGTCACAACATATAACTCCAACACCACACCTCAAAATTCGATACTAAACATTCTCAAATTAACTGAGAAATTGATACATTTGAGTTAATCAGTGTTTGACAACTGTAAAACAAGTTAGTGTAATTAGCTCATCTTAATAAATGAGCTTTTAATTAGACTAAGTACCTTGTTTTAGATGGTTTGGACAAAACCAATGAGGCTGGAGGAGCAGGAGGCATAGGAAGGGGTGCCTTTCCTCCAACATCCAAAGGAACAATGACAGGAGCTGGGAGTGGGTCTGCCATGTTGTTTGTAGGTTTTTCTGGGGCAGTGTAAGTGACAGTAACACCGGAGCCATGTCTGGCCATGCGCGGGTCTCGGCGTGTGATGCTAACAGAGGAAACAGTGGGGGCGATGGTCGGGGGGGTCTGCAAAGGTGGGGCCAGATTGTTAGGGTCCTCTTGGTAAAGTTGTGGCTGTGACTCTAGGACAGCCGGTTCTATGCCTGATTGGTAGGGTGGAGGGATGTGCTGGTGGTGCTGGTAGACCGTGGCCACTTGCGGTTGGCTGACAGCACTCGCTGAGTGTAAGTCTTGTCTGGTTGGGTCGGGTTTCTTTGTGGGTTTGTTTTTTTTGGATGCAAGCTCATCTTCAGTCTTCTGACCTAAATAAAAAGATGGGTGAGAAAGACATTAGATGGACAGTGTTGGTAGTAATGTCCTACAAAAGTAATGTTACTTGCAATACTTTTTTGCTATAATGCTGTAATGTAAGCAATTACTAATATTATAGTAATTTTATACCCATTACTTCCTGCACTCTGACTGTACAGTCATAGCAGGCTTTTCATTATTGACACATCATTAGTTGCAATAGATGTACAGTATACCATTAAAGCCCCACCACTGATTGGTTGTGATGACATTCATTGACTGTACATAGTAATTATTGCGAGCTCAAATTGTAATGCTTACATTACTTCATAGTGTCAGGCAAATAGTTTTTTGGCTACGCTTTGAATAGAGAGAAAGCGTCTGTAGTCAAGACATTCTGGAATTTGGCGTTTGGTAAGCATATCAAGAGCAATGAAACGACATGTATTTTAGCTAGTAGGCCTAATAAAATTGTTCTCATTTGTAAAATCTAAGTTCAGAATTCCAATTGTTTTAGTTCAAATAATTCAAAAATAATGTGGAAATGGTGAAACATTCCAATTCGGAGACAGTGATATTCTAAATATAAAAACATGACTAAACACTTTGAAATAACAGCAAACAGTAATAATTACTACAAACTATCCCCTTCTGACTAGACTCATTTACCTGTGCATATTTTACAGTTGAGGTCAAACAGATGAGTTCTGTGCTCTGATGTTGTGTCTTTGAGCATGCTACTGAAAATATCATGCACACTACTGCTTCCCTCAGTAGCAGACGGCTGTGGTGCAGCTGAAGGAGTGAGGCTAGACTCATCTTGGTCCTGAGAGAATACAATAGGTTGATGTTAAATCCTACAAACAACCACAATAACTTCCCGGACACCCACAATTAATTGCAAAGGAGGTGCAAGTATGTCAAGTTGTTTTTTGTACAAAGATACAAATTTCAAGAGGAAGCCCAAAAAGATAAAAGAAAACTACACCCAGGCTACTGTATTTACTTATACATGTGAAGAAAAAGTGTGAAAGCTGTAGAAAGACAGTGTGCCACCACTTACTACAGCAGAAGCCATGCGAGAAGATGAAGCTGTGGCAGAGATACATACGTCTGTATCTGATGGGGGTGGTGCATCCTCCACGTCCATGCTATGAGAGTCGTACCTATTGCCGGGTTTGGAATGACCTGAATGGGACCTTCCACCTGAGGACTGGGCCTGTGGGTAGCAATGTGTAATGTTACGATATTTCATCATGTCGTTGACTAAAACGTCTTTGGAGTTTGAAGGTTAAGAAACATTTACCTGATGCGGATCAGGCTTCTTCCACTCAGATACCTCCTTGGAAATCATTTCTTCAGCACTCAGCCTTACAAGTCGGAAAGGGGATACCTCACCTCCAATTACCCTGTAGAACAGGCCCTGAAACACAACCAACTCATTTAACTTCTCCAATCAAAATCTGAAAAGTATATATTTTTTTAACACGAGAGCAAGCTTTACAATCATGTTGACTCACCTTGTTTTTTGGGTCCTTGAGGTTTAACATGAGCAACCGATACTTGTTTTTGTACTTGCTATCAGTGCTGAGGCAGAGGTTAAACATCTCTTTTTCAATGGCAACAGCAAGCCGCCCGACCTCACTCTCTGTCATTTTCAGATCATCGCTGTCACTCACCCTGGTGGTAAGAAGTAAAACAGTTATTCTAACTAAATAATTGCTCTACTAGAAAAACTTTTTTTTTTTTTTTTTTTTTTTTTTTAAAAGGACTCTCACCTCTTGTAAAGGATGTCTGTCAGAGAACGACGGATGTTCTGTCTCATCTGGTGGTTGGGGGGCTGTGGTATAGGGGATGCAGAGGCTGCCGAGACCGCAGAATGGTGAGGCCTTGGGGATAAAGAGTGACTGGGGGGAGCTGAAGACACTGGTGATGATGGGACTCTTGAGGATGGATGACGGGACGGAGAGTCTTTTTGTTGAGGCTGCTTCTTTGGAATGGTAAAGTTTGTCTTTGTGACTCTTAGTGCCCCTGTGACATGGATTGGGCCTGGAGGGTACGGAGACGGGGGAGGGGGGGGTGTTGTCCGTAGTTTCTTGGACCTTACTGCAGATTTACTGGGAGGAGTCGCAGACCTCTTGGGTCCCTTGGAGCTGCTGGACTGAGGGGATGGCTTCTTGCCCTTTGGAGACACCTTGGACCCTCGAGTGGTCATGGTCTTCTTCACTTTGGTAGGGGTCTTGGAATCACAAGGTTTTCCACGAGATGAGACTTGCTTCTTTGTCTGCTTCTCTTCTTTGGGCGGAGCTGCAAAACAAGAAAACACCAGACACTTTAAAATATGTTACTAATCACAATATTGATGAATCGTTACGGTGGCGTCATTTTTATTTTGCACAGCTGAGAGCACTCAAACCACATGAACAATTTCAGACTTTAGTCACTTGGTAAAAAGATGAACAATAATAATTGTATTTTGATTGCATATTAAAATTATAACTACCTAAGGTTTTATAGGCCACATTGGTGATGTCAGCCATGCTGTACATCTCCCCTTGGCCAAAAATACGACATATAGAAGAGCTTCAATCTCAGTGGCTGAGCAGCGTTGGTTTCCACATAACAAGCTTTTCCTTTTTTAGTATTAAGTAAACTTGTGATTATTAATCAATAGTTATCAGCATTCATCAGTTAAAAAACACTCCACCTACATTACTTTCTAAAGATGCACTTGTTTGGAAGTCTGAAATTATATATCAAGATTATGAAAGGTAGTTTTTTTTATAAAAAAAAAATATATCATTTCGACAGACAAAAACTGATGAGCTCAGCTAAAATCCATAACCATCCTATTAAATCTGTCAAACAAAAGTGCAATTATTGCTCAATCACGATTTCACAGTTACACATTGCACATTTTCTTACAAATTATCACATGTAAAGCAACACGTGCCCATAATTCATCAACAAGGTGCACTTCTAAACTTTATACTTGCACTGCAAGAAAAACGATTAAAGAATTAAAAGCCAAGTAAACCAGTGGTCACATTTTTAAAACACACAAATATGTCCAAAACTGCCTTGTGACAGTGGGGAACAATGACTTATTCTTTTGAAAAGTGCCCTAATTGCTCATGGTCTGATAAAATGACCTGTGATGTCCCTCGTGGCACTCAAGAGAAAAATGTGAACACAACCATACTGAGGTGTAAACAGTCTCACTCATTTTATGCCATAACCCATTCAGTTAGTCTTGGTGGAAATCTCGTGTAGGTAAATCAGCTTCAATCTTCTAGCATCGCCTCTGAACTCCACTCCAGCCTCTCTTCTTTCTTTTCACCACCCTGGATAGGAACACCTGGTAGATTTGTTTCAGCTGCTTGCCATCTGGGACACCATCGTCTGCACAATCTCCACCGCCACGGTTTTTCTTTTTAACCAGATGTAATGCCTTTTTGTTGAACTTCATGATATCCAGTAGCAAGCCAACACTGCTCAGAAACTCAATCAATGAAGGGATCCAAAAATCTGTCTGTCACATCATCTTTTATTTTAAGACAATTTCCCACTATAAATAAATATTTAATGCGTTGAAGAGGTAAAAAAAATATCATGTTAAACTAGGGGACAGTAATTCAACTATGTTGACCTTAAAAGGTTAATGCAGCATGATGTAATGGTTTGGGGATGGTGGGGTAGCAAGACGTACCTGCTGGAGATTACCCGGTGTGGTGATGAACCCATGGAGGAGACACAAAGTGGTAATTTCAAATTACCCTACACACCAATCTTATCAAACAATCTAAGCGTGATTTAACCATAAAATGTAAATTTAATGTCTGAATTTAAAACACTGGGATATCCCAGTATTGTGCTCCCCCCCCCGAAACAGGGATACCCAAATGATGCAGCAAAGGCCGAAGCATCCTCATTTAGCTAACTAGCTAAAACCAGATTGACAGAATCTTCAAATACCAAAGGGTAATTTAGCAGGACAATTATGGTCACTGCCTGATGTGCACTGGCCTATTCGAGGATTCCCCTAACGACACTACCAGGGATCAATTTTGCAAATTTGGCCAGTCCTTAGAAGGGACTGACATCACCTCTACAGCTTTTCAATTAACCTGATGTCGAGACTGTGGAGTGCTTCTATTGAAAAGTTTACTATTCACCAAAAAGTCACCTGACACACTTACCTTTTCAGCAACTGCCACTATTCCATTCCAAAGCACACATCATTAAATCACACTTAACAAGTCATGATTAAGGCTAACACAGAAAGTTCATAAATGTCCTGTTTTAAGTTATGCTAGCATGAAAGAAACCACTATTAGGGAAAAAATGAACTATTTTAACAAGAAGACCCTCAAAGAGATACATACACTTTTTGTTTAACACTGTTGCTGATATGGATGTAGTCTTTTCTGGTGGTACTGCAATGTAATTATGGTCGCTGCACCAGGACGCAGTGGCAGGCGCGGGTGGCTCTTCCACAGCATGTGCATCTTCATCATCCTCATCTGGAACGTAGTTGTCATCTTCATCGCTGTCTGAATCCTCCCTGCGGTCCTTGTGGGCCCTCGTCCGGCTGGCAGCTCCCCTCTGACCGGATCAAAGAGACGCACATTAAGGCAGTTTAGTGACAGCATCCACTGGTCTAAACAGCACAATCCATTCATGTAATCCTGCAATTTGTGACCATAATGTCTCTTTACTTAACTAAATCTATTCTGCAGTAAATCAGCTCTCTCTCATTCACCACGGTGCAATTATAAGGTCAATGCTAGGCAGTTTGCCAAAACACTTCAGGTATTGTTTAAACGGCATGTATCGTAGGAATTTAATTTGGTAATCATCGTTTTTCTGTATTTAAAAAAGGTTAACATAATGTCCAAACAATAAATCAATAAGTGTGCATTTGCAAGTATGCATCATTGACCTAATTTTACACCAGGGATATTAGTATTATATTTATAGATCTATTCATTTTCTATACTGCTTGCTCTTATTTGAGTCACAGGTAAGATGGAGCCTACCCAGCATACGTTAGATGATTGGCAGGGTACATCCTGCACTGGCCGCCAACCAATTGCAGGTATTATATTTATGTACAGCACTTTGTTACGGCTGCAATATTTTTTTAAGGGCTCAATAAATTGAGTTCTTATATTTAAGACAAATAGATCACACTGAAAACTTGACAGCTATGTCATAAGCCATTGTAAGAATATTATGATATTCCTTGTTTAAAATATGAAAATCCACTTGCACATCAAAACCTCCAGTCGCCATTATCTAGTACAATTGGAATGGTAATTTCTTTGTTCACGTTTGAAAATTAGCAACCTCCTGTTTGAGATAACATTCAAAGAAAACAACAAAAACCTATGATCAGTAATCAGGTTGTTGGTGAAACAACCACTTGATATAAATGCCAACAGTATTGATCATTTTGGACCGCTGTGGCTCAGTAGGTAGAGCAGGTCGGCTAGTGACCCAAGGGTAACTGGTTCGAACCGGCCACGACTGTCCGCATGTCGAAGTGTCCTTGGGCAAGCCACTGAATCCTAATTTGCTCCAAGTGGGCCTGGCAGCAGTCGCCCATTGGTGTATGAATGTGTGTGAGTGGGTGAATGTAAGGCTTTGTAAAGCCCTTTGGGCACTGTGATGGTGTAGATATAGCACTATATAAGTGCCGTCCATTTCCCAATTTGTTTTTGTTTTTTTAAATCCTCAACTACACCGGAGCGGATCCAAATACAAAGAGGCAGAAGAAGAGTGTGCAAACTGCACACAGCCAGATTACAAATGGTGCACATTTTTACTAACAGATGACCATTCACCCAACACTAACAATAGAGCAGCATGAATATTGAACAAAGGCTGTTGTAAGATATTGTCCTTTGTTGTAAGATATTGTACTACAATTTGCAATCAGAATTATCAAAGCACATTCTTCATCACAAAGCGTTTGTTCAAGGCATTTTGTCATTTTATACTGAAAATTTGAAGTATTACCAAGACACAATAAAGATTAGATATTGCTAATTACACCAGTACAAGTAATGTTCATGCTCAAGGTTTACGTGGCTATGACTTTGTAGTTCATGTCCACTAAATGTGTTAGTAAAATAGGCTTGAGCGGAGCTGCCATCTTGGTGATTACATCATCATTGAGCGCAACTGTTAAGCAACATGAACATAGTATGTACCTGATTCACAATTCAACAAAGACAACTGGTGTATAAATGTATTCACTTCAAGAAGCAGTCTTTTCTCAATTTAAGGTAGTCTAAATTACCTTTGATGCAGAGGTGGATTTCTGAGCTTTGCTCTTAGGCTCTTTGACTTCAGTGAATGACTTCATGGCAGCAGCAGCATGTCTCAGGATACAGTCATTTCCACAGTACACAGAGTCTGGCTGGGCATTGCTCTCGCAGCCAGGACCGATGCATTTAGGAAGTGAAACATCCTCCGGTTCCAGTGACTTTCCAGTCTCTTCCGCCTCAGTCGTCGTTTTCACCTCCACATTTGAAGCCACTTTCTCCTGCTCCATCTCTGGTGGTGCTTTCAGCTCTGGTGTGGGGCCCGCAGTCTTTTCTGGCACTGGCGCCCCCTTCTGGTCAGCGTTGAGTGGTGTTTGCTGCTGTATTGTCTGCTTCAAACCAGTACACAATAGCTAATGATGAGCAGTGTGATTTAGGTGGTGACAAGTGTTTTGTCAGCCATCTTAGAAATGTCATTATTCATAATTTGACAGTATGCTCATTCCCACAATTATTTATGACACCAATCAAGTCGTTTGAGTATGCAACGTGAGCAAGCCAATACACAGAGAATTGTCTTTTTACACGTTTCTGTCATATAGATTGAAAGAGGTGTGTGTTCTGTAAGAAACATGAATACAATTTTAAAGCCCTGATTATTAGTTGTAAAAATGTTCAGATTATTTGTCAGACCTACCGGCTGAAAGATTTTTATCTTCTTTTTTCCCGTAGGATTTGTGGCTTTCTCGATTCTGCCTTTGATCCCAATGTCCTCCACTCCTTTCTCGTCTGAACCGGCAGATGTTGAGGGTGGTTGTGCTGCTACCACTAAACTTGCCGTGAGACCAGAGTCAGCAACAGTGGCACCAGCAATAAGTGGAGGTGCAGCGCCGGCATTGGTCTTCACCATGTCTGTGCTCAGAGACAGCATGGGGGTGGCAGGCCTGATCACCTGGCTTTTTTTAGCTGTGCAGTTGGGGCAGATGTAATCCTCGGCATTTCTCTCCATCAGACGCCCCCGAGCCTCGGTGATGCCCACACAGTCTCCATGGAACCACTCCTCACAGCGGTCACAGCAGATCATGAACCTAGTGAGCAAGGACACTTGTAATGGCAACCTCGTCTGAGTCCCCTCATTATTATTCCTGCTTCTTAATATCAGTGGTGTACATTCTTACCAAAACATTAAGTGTTAGTAATGCTTGTCTGATTTGATTATGTTATCCAAGTTTATGCTTACAAATGCTCATGGGCTAGCCGAACATTGTCATTTATTCGGATACCACAGTATCCCGTCTTTTCCGATCACTGGACCTTATCTTGTCAAATCAAACAGTGTTTGGGAGGCGTCACCTTTCACCACAACCAGATACAACCGTTACCATGGCGACAACAAGTTATCAAACAATGGATCGCCGTGACAATGTTGGGGAAAAGGAAAAAAAAGGGGAAAAAATGCGCGCCATGACCAGGTGCTCGGCAGAGGACGTGTTGGGTTCTCCATTCAATGATTTCTTGAGGTATGTTCACGTAACTTTAACACGATACGGCTCCCAAGAAGGCGACAAATGTTATGGAGCCTAACAAGCTAGTGCTAGCACTAACGTTTGTTGGTAAACAAGCCAGCGTTCTGTCGAATCATGCTCTAAAGTTTCAGTAAACAGTTTGTGTGCGGGAATAAACGTTGCCATCAGCGACCAAGTACGTTGACAACGGCAAGCACCGGCGGCGATGCGCCTGTCACAATACGCACTCCTATTGGTCGACGTCAAAGTGCGCTGTGGGAGAGTTCTCGTTGATATGTCACACTACACAAAAGATACCCCCCCCCCCCCCAAAAAAAAAATAATTAAAAAAAATAAAACATGCTAGACTTTTCGATTGTGGCATCGTAGGGCTATCATAGGGCCAAATCGTTGGTCGTGGACTGTCAGTTGTGTTGTTCCCGCCAAAATATGTTGTTCCCGAAGTGGGAAATTGCCCACAATAGCAAGTTGGTCATATATTGGGCTAAAATCCTATAGTCTAATACAAGCATTAAGATACTACCCCTGCAACACACCAGATATCCAGAAGAAAATGGATGGATGGATGTTAACTCACAGATTCATTAAAGAATCCCACCAAAACTCTGGACCTGGCTGCTAATGTTTTTAATGCATCATACTTTTACTAGTTTGGTCATGGATTTGGTATTTTCACGTATGTTAAATTTAACATGAGAAAATCAGATGTCGCCTCACCTATTATATTATCAACTATGATGTTCACTTTGTGGAAATGATGAAAGAATGCACAATGTAAAGACAGAATGTAAACCAGTGTTTAGTGGACCCCCACGCTAGGGGACAGGGACCGAGCCCAACCGCGAATATAAAATATTTGCAAATTCACGCTCCCCTATAATTGCCATGAAAACAAACCAAGAAAAAAAATTATCTGGGAAAAAGCAAATAAGCAGGGGTTTCGACAAATAACGGGGTAGGTTTGTTTCGTTCCCAAAACAAATCAGTGAATAGGGGCTTTTGCGACTGCCGCGTAGTCTTAATGTTTCGTCAACAACAACAACCACGCTAACGCATTCCAAGAGAACAACTTCCTCTACTAATACATATTGACTGTAATTCACTGTAGGGCTATGGGGAAGGGAGAGGGAAGAAAAAAATAAAAATAAAATATAAAATCGTCTACACTGTCTAAGTCAACCACAAAAATTGGTAGACACTAAAATTTATGCCTCGAGGCAATACAAAAACAATGAAAGCATATTTGCGCTGCCCGGAACCATGTTTGGCCACTGTCCATGTTTACTGCACACACATTTGTTGCAGATAGACGCCATGTTGAACAAGTGAAAACATTGCCAAAAACGACAGAGGAGCATGTGATTTTGAAGACACTGTCAGAAAATGGATGGATGAATGTTAGATTTGTAATGTATATATAACATGATGTATGAGTGACCTGAATGGTAGTTAGCGTTTTTTTTACCTAAAATGGTCATCGCTAGCATGCCAATGGTAATCGCGATTGCTAACCATTTAGCAAAAGCTAACTTTATTGTCTCAAATTCTGTAGTTTATACCATAAACGCAATATGCATATGCAGTTTAAGGATCAAAGTCCAGTCCTCATAAATGAGAATAAAATGAATATTAGTCGTAAAAAATATTTTTTGGGGGTGGAGTTAAATCAGAGTACTCGATGGAGTAGTCGATAGGATAATCGATTTAAAAGATTCTATAGTCACAGCGTTAATTTACTGATTAAAAAAAGTTGTAGTTCAACTTACAATCAAACTTATTCTTTCCCACACCTATTTTTTACAACTTGATTTTATTGATTTCTACAGAACCACTTATTTGATTTATTTACATTTAGAATAGTTAAAACATTGTGAGACTTGCCACGCAATGAAGCATTCAAAACAAACCTCTTGTTGTGTTTCTGCCGACAGATGCAATAAAGTGCATTGGGGTCATATCCTCCATCAGAATCAGATGACGAGGAAGAATCATCATCATCACTGTCCTCCTCTGCCTGAGGCTTGTTTGTCTTGCCAATAGCTAGCACAGGATTCGATGCCTTGACACCTGTAGTGTTCACATTTGCGGCCTTTTTTTTATTAATGTATGTTCTTATTGGGCCACGCTTTACCAACAATTCAGGTTTTTCTGTGGTCTCCTCATTTTCTGCGTTCTCCTGGGTTTCCCCTTTGATATCTTGCTTCGTTTCCTCATCTTTTCTCTCCAGATCCAACTCAGGCTGTGTCTGTTCCTTATTGGTGTTTTCATCATCTATTTTAGCAACAACAGGCTCCTTGCCTGTTTTCTCAGCATCTTTTCCCTGCAGCTCGGTGCCATCTCTGCTGTCCTCATTCTCAGAGCTCCCTTCATCTTTGACTGTGGCGCTGTCGCTTTGCCGTGTCCACCTGCCAAGTTGAGATGCCTTTCGAGTCTGCTCCCTCGTGCTACTTCTAGTTCTCCTGTCAGACGACTCATGCTTGTCCTCCACCGTCTTTGTGTCTGCGTTACCATCAAAGCTGGCCTCAGAGGCCGTTTCTGCATCAGTTGGGGTTTGCGAAGGAGGATCACCACTTTCTAGGGTTGGGGGAGCGCTCTTTCTTAGCACTCTTTTAGTAGTGGAGAGGAATTCCTCCAATTTGTCAGTACGCTTTGACTGTCTGCCACTACGGCGTACAGGATAGCGGCTCTCGGCAGTGTCAGTTGCTGCCTCCACTGGCATCTCTCTTTTAGCAACAGTGGACCGACGGAACGCCCACGTTTTCTTTAAGTTGGCTTTGGTAGATTTGTCTGGTTTCTCTATTGTCTCCTCTACCACCTTTTCACTTTCTGTTGGGAACGTTTGCTTTTGCTCACTGGGCCGCTCTTCTCCATCACCTGTAGACACATCACAGAAGGCAATGGTAAAATTAATCACGGGACTCACTCCAGTTTCAGAATATTTTAAAGAAGCAACTTCAGATTATTTAAAAAAATCTATTTTTGGTAAACTACAGACGTGCTCAACTAGATTTCTCTCGTGTGCCTTTTATTTCCACCCACCTAAAGTTGTCTGAGCATTATACAACCCCAATTCCAAAGAAGTTGGGACATTGTGTTAAACAAATAAAAACAGAATACAATTATTTTCAAATCATGTTCAACCTATATTTAATTTAATAGACTACAAAGACAAGCTATTTAATGATCAAACTGATAAACTTTATTGTTTTTAGCAAATAATCATTCAATGACAATTTTTGGGCTGCAACACGTTCCAAAAAAGCTGGGACAGGTGGCAAAAAAGACTGAGGAAGTTGTGGAATGCTCATCAAACACTTGTTTGGAACATCCCAGAGGTGAACAGGCTAATTGGGAACAGGTGGGTACCATGATTGGGTATAAAAGGAGCTTCCCTGAATTGCTCAGTCATTCACAATCAAAGATGAGGTGAGGTTCACCTCTTTGTGAACAAGTGTGTGAGAAAACAGTTTAAGGACAATGTTCCTCAATGTACAATTGCAAGGAATTTAGGGATTTCATCATCTACGGTCCATAATATCATCAAAAGTTTGAGAGAATCTGGAGAAATCACTGCATGTAAGCGGCAAGGCCGAAAACCAACATTGAATGACCATGACCTTCGATCCCTCAGGCGGCACTGCATCAAAAACCGACATCAATGTGTAAAGGATATCACCACATGGGCCCAGGAACACTTCAGAAAACCAATGTCAGTAAATACAGTTTGGCGCTACATCCGTAAGTGCAACTTGAAACTCTTACTATGCAAAGCAAAAGCCATTTATCAAAAACACCCAGAAACGCTGCCGGCTTCTCTAGGCCCGAGCTCATCTAAGATGGACTGATGTAAACTGGAAAAGTGTTCTGTGGTCCAACGAGTCCACATTTCAAATTGTTTTTGGAAATTTTGGACGTCGTGTCCTCTGGGCCAAAGAGGAAAATAACCATCCGGACTGCTTTGGACACAAAAGTTCAAAAGCCAGCATCTGTGATGGTATGGGGTTGTGTTAGTGCAAATGGCATGGGTAACTTACACATATGTGAAGGCACCATTAATGCTGAAAGGTACATACAGGTTTTGGAGAAACATGCTGCCATCCAAGCAACATCTTTTTCATGGACACCCCTGCTTATTTCAGCAAGACAATGCCAAACCATATTCGGTACGTGTTACAACAGCGTGGCTTCGTAGTAAAAGAGTGCGGGTACTAGACTGGCCTGCCTGCAGTCCAGACTTGTCTGCCATTGAAAATGTGTGGCGCGTTATGAAGCGTAAACTACGACAACGGAGACCCCGGACTGTTGAACAACTGAAGCTGTACAACAAGCAAGAATGGGAAAGAATTCCACCTACAAAGCTTCAACAATTAGTGTCCTCAGTTCCCAAACGTTTATTGAATATTGTTAAAAGAAAAGGTGATGTAACACAGTGGTAAACATAACCCCGTCCTAGCTTTTTTGGAATGTGTTGCAGCCATAAAATTCTAAGTTAATGATTATTTTCTAAAATCAATAAAGTTTATCAGTTTGAACATTAAATATATTGTCTTTGTATTGTATTCAATTAAATATAGGTTGAACATGACTTGCAAATCATTGTATTGTTTTTATTTATGTTTAACACAACGTCCCAACTTCATTGGTATTGGGGTTGTACAACATCACACCACAGTACTGCCCAATGCAACGCAGACATCCCCAGCCTTCACTAAGTGAAAAACAAGCTCATTCAAGGTACCTTGAGAGCAGCTATCCATATGGTCTTGGCTTTGTTCTGGCTCATGAGCTACAGGGAGCTCAGGGCTCACATTCTCCTCCATGGATGGAGTCAATCACTACTTTGAAACTGAATCACTACAGCTAGGAGAAGAGCACAACAGAGTCACTAATGAAGTGCAAGGGAGGTACACCAGAGCCTTCATCATCAGGAATCGACAGCAAATTTGAAAATCTACTTTACGGTTGTCAAACTATATGTAAATTTGAAACCATCCGATGTTAATAGCCAGAGGATATTACGAGGAAAACTTTGTAGAAAGCGGGCCAGTTTCAACAATCCCTAATCATTGTTGCCCCAATCATCATGCAAATCATTATTTGTGAGTCTTCAAAAATAAAAGGATAATCAAATATTTGAAGAAAGCACAAGGAGGAGTTAACAGTGGATTAGGGACGGGCGATATATATCGCCTACGACATAATCGTGAACATTGCTTTAACCATGTGCAATTTTACATACTGTCTCTAAAAGAACACAACTGTACGGGTGCATGAATGGCTAATGAGGAAGTGAGAAAGGTGGAAGTGCATGAAAGTCCCCATTTGTCAAATCAGCTGAAATGATTCAGTCATGTGACTCAATGGCAAGCAAAATAAACTCGCTCTCAAACTAGCGGGCTGAGCAACCTTTTCAGGAGTTTAGCAGCTTAACAAGTGGGTAAATTGAAACAATGGACCTCAATGGAACGAATGTATAGTTTTTTGTAGCCCAACAGGAAAATGACACAGGCCACCGATGTACGTGCTGGGTTCCTTAACGCGGCCAGTTTAAAAGTGAAACAAAAAGAATGGACGGCGCTGTTATGGTCGTATATTCACTGGAGTATTATTTAACTTGGATAACATTTACAAAGAAAACTGCACACCATCAAAGTCATCCCGACTGCTGGTGAGGCTAACGGAGGAGCTAGCTATCATAGCCCTACTGCTGCTGCAGTTGTTTCTAAGTCAATACTGTATTTCACTATTTCGTCAACGATCACCCACTGCTTTACCTTTTTGAATCCTGTACTGTATTACCAATATCAGCCGCTAAACTTGTCACCGTGAGAATAAATAAATAAAGGTTCCACGGTCATGACGTAACATACCGTTTCAAAATTACGTGTGCCTGCGAGTGTACAGCCTGATCTTTTTCCATTTCACTCTTCATAAGAAACACCTAGTCATGTGGAAAGGTTTTAAAACTTTATGACACTAGTAAATCTAATTTCCTTCACGGGATGAATAAAATATCCATCCAGCCATCCATCCACAACTTCTGCAAAAGAAGAGAAAATCTACAAAACACACTCAGAAAACCCTCGACGAGTCATTTAGCAAACAGAAACTATATGACAAAAACAAGTAAACGTTGCCAAGACAAAGAACGCCATCAACTACATTTCTTTCTTTAGGGTTCTAGCCAAATTTGTATGCCAGTGTGTGCTGTAGTGACAAACTTGTCTATTTAAATTACTTAAGGTTAGATTTTGTTTTCAATTTTTTTTAACAAAAGCTTAACTAAAATACTATTGTGCAAACCGGATTTGGCATATTCTCCTGTATACAGCCTGGACATAACTTGTTAGTTGTTGTAAGTTATTAATTGTTAAATATTGCCATACGATATTCTTGTGCAATGTCCTGGATAAATGTCCAGGGAAGCAAGTAGAGATTTACACTGTTTTTATAGGATATTGTCAAATTATCATTATCGTAAAATATAAATATAGATATTTTAAATAACAGATATTTTTATTTGCTCATATCACCCGCCGCTATCGTAGATCTATTTGTACTAGCTGCAATCTATACAAAAGCTTATCAGAAGTCTTGGACCTGAGTGGAATGCAAGTGGCAAGGTTTTTGTACATTCATACCACACTTTTTATATTGTCTAATGCAACAATTAAAAGGATACACAAGAATGTGTCAGCTGCAGAACAATTTAAATCAGAAAATGTGATTTAAAATATTGCTTGCACTACTATTTTTTGTATGCAAGTGCAACAGTTTTATTCTTCATTCATTATTATTAAAAATATACTTAACTCGTAAGAAGAATACTACATAACTATGATTTCAAACAGTTGCCCAAGTCAAGGGCAAAAGTCTGAAAAAATAAAATTGTCTAACATTGTGAAAACCATACCTGCAATTCTTCAACAAAGGCAACAACAATCATCAGGACTTGAAGATCTGCCAGAAGATAAAAAAAATGCAACTTTAGGATAAAGAACATGTTGCACCTTATAAGCAAATGTTTTTTTTTTACAATTTTAAAAATGCATCAACCAGACATTATACACAATAATATGCTGACTTCGTTAAAGTCAATGTTAAGGGACTTCCAACCTTTTTCCAACTACAGCACTTGATTTCAAAATGTGTTATTTGATTACAATAAATTCATGAATGTTTGGTCACCATGAAGCAATAAATTAAATAGCATAACACAAAAAAATCCTTTAGCAGCATACAAGATCATGTGCTGGTATGAGGTATCCTCATGCAGTAGTTTCCTCCACCAGAAAAAAAAAAAACATCCTGGCGGGATTGATTACGCCACTGAAACTGCGCCTGTGGCGCCGCACCGTGCCACGTGACTGGGTGTGATAACAAAATGGGACGACAGGCCCAGATGGACATAGAGACCTGTACAACATCAGCATCACAACTATGGACACGCAAGAATATGCGGCAATGACGCATTTTTAATTTGTCAAAATGTCAAGAAAGTCGTCAACGGCGGTGCTATGCGAACTGGCGACGTTACGTTATTACCTCAAAAACGGCTACACACGGCCCTGAACAACCATAATGCAGGGCCCTGGACATATCGCACCACAGCAACAATTATCACGCAAAATGTCGAACACATAAGAATTGAACTCACACTTTACGGATATTTGACCACAGGGTCATGGCTACTGCTATTTGGCAACCTGTAATGGCCGCAAAGCCTCATTTGCTAATCGCGTTAGCTACCACCACAACGCGTTGTTTTACACAAAATGAACATCGCTAGGTTTGACATATGATAGGTCGCCGTGTTTTAACCGTGAAAATTTAATCGCTTCATATGTAATTTCCACTCGATTGCCGTTATAAAGGTAGGCGTGTAATGAAATGTTACATTTCAACAAATCCTCTTTAGGCTAGAAAGGAATCGCTCACCACGAGCCTCAGCTACCTAGCTAGCAACTTCGGTAATTTGCCATACGACTCCGAGCCATTTGGATGCGCACATACACCTCTTAGGATATTAAAATGGCTAATAATATTCAAATACGATCTGTAGATAGCCTTTACATCCGAGTTGTTTGGCGAGAATAAGTAAGCACGTACAATCTCGAATGGCGTTACTGCAGTAGGCGTCAACAGGGGGGAAAAAAACAATAATCCTCCAACTAGTGGGGTGGTTAACGAATCCAATGCATTCGACAAATATTGACGGAAACCGACTAATAATGAACCCCGCAATACTCAACCCACCTACACGGCAGAAATACGGATGACGTGCCCTCGCTCATTCTTCGGTCAAGCCTCCATTTTCCGAAATCCTGCTGGAGCTAGCTGACTGCGCCAGATGGCTGACCTGACCGTCGACAGGACATTCAGCGCCGTGACTCACTATCGCCCCCACGGGCCTGGAGTGGGGAAATCTGTGAGTACAATCGTAAATGCTAGCAAAATAAAATAAAAATAAGACTAGTAAAAACCAATACAGATACAAGATGCATTTTTTTTGTCTTGCAGCATATGCGTTTTAATTTTTTTTACTGTGTGTGTGAGTGTGGTGACCTATCCCCGACGTCTCTGAAGCCCAAAAATGAAACAAAAAAAATTATGACAAAATGGTATTTTTAGGTTTTTATTATGACTTATACCATTATGTATGGATGGATAGATGGATAGATGGATAGATAGATAGATAGATAGATAGAGTTCTCGTGAGGGAACTTAGATTGTCAAAGCAGCAATATTCACCATTAAACCAACAACAAAAACAGGAGCAACCAACAAAGAAGAATACACAGAAAAGACAATACAACAGCAACATTTGAGGCATGCAGAAATAACTTGGTGCCCCGAGTACCTCCCAAGGCTACAGCGTAGCCGCTATGGCAATCGATTGGGTGGGAGGCACCTTGTTGTTTGCAGCAAATGCTGACCCACAGGCCTCATCGGCTGCTAGTGGACCGCCACTTTGCGAAGCCACATCCCAGCCTGTGGCGGCCCCACTGGGAAGACCCACTAGCCGGCACTTCGCGGGCCACCACCACCACTCCCCCTCGAAAGGATGATCCGGCAAATTATTTAAGCATATTATAACAGCAGCACTTTTTTAATGCAGCCCTATGGGGGGCACAAGTCAGTGCAAACTGTAGGCCGGTCCCAAGCCCGGATAAATGCAGAGGGTTGCATCAGGAATGGCATCCGGCTTAAAACCTTGCCAAACAAATATGAGCGTTCATCCAAAGAATTCCATACCGGATCGGTCGTGGCCCGGGTTAACAACGTCTGCCACCGGCGCCGTCAACCTGCAGGGCGCCGTTGGAAATTCAGCTACTGTGGGTCGAAGTCAAAGAAGAAGAGGTGGAAAGCGGGTTCTTCGGCAGAAAGAGAAGAGGAAAACATAGAGCCTAGAACTGAATGTGGGGACTTTGAATGTTGGGACTATGACAGGAAAAGATCGGGAGTTGGTTGACATGATGATTAGGAGAAAGGTTGATATATTGTGTGTCCAGGAGACCAGGTGGAAAGGCAGTAAAGCTAGAAGTTTAGTGGCAGTGTTTAAATTATTTTACCATGGTGTAGATGGGAAGAGAAATGGAGTCGGGGTTATTTTAAAAGAAGAGTTGGCTAAGAATGTCTTGGAGGTGGAAAGAGTATCAGATCGAGTGATGAGGCTGAAATTTGAAATTGAGGGTGTTATGTGTAATGTGATTAGTGGCTATGCCCCACAGGTAGGATGTGACCTAGAGGTGAAAGAGAAATTCTGGAAGGAGCTAGATGATGTAGTTCTGAGCATCCCAGACAGAGAGAGAGTCGTAATTGGTGCAGAGTGTAATGGACATGTTGGTGAAGGTAATAGGGGTGATGAAGAAGTGATGGGTAAGTACGGCATCCAGGAAAGGAACTTGGAGGGACAGATAGTGGTAGACTTTGCAACAAGGATGCAAATGGCTGTAGTGAACACTTTTTTCCAGAAGAGGCACGAACATAGGGTGACCTACAAGAGCGGAGGTAGAAGTACACAGGTGGATTACATCTTGTGCAGACGATGTAATCTGAAGGAGGTTACCAACTGTAAGGTAGTGGTAGGGGAGAGTGTGGCTAGACAGCATAGGATGGTGGTGTGTAAGATGACTCTGGTGGTGGGGAGAAAAATTAGGAAGACAAAGGCAGAGAAGAGAACCATGTGGTGGAAGCTGAGACAGGACGAGTGTTGTGCAGCTTTTCGGGAAGAGGTGATACAGGCTCTCTGTGGACGGGAGGAGCTTCCAGAAGACTGGACCACTGCAGCCAAGGTGATCAGAGAAGCAGGTAGGAGAGTACTTGGTGTATCTTCTGGCAGGAAAGGAGAGAAGGAGACTTGGTGGTGGAACCTCACAGTACAGGAAATCATACAAGGAAAAAGGTTAGCTAAGAAGAAGTGGGACACTGAGAGGACCGAGGAGAGGCGAAAGGAATACATTGAGATGCGACACAGGGCAAAGGTAGAGGTGGCAAAGGCAAAACAAGAGGCATATGATGACATGTATGGCAGGTTGGACACTAAAGAAGGAGAAAAGGATCTATACAGGCTGGCCAGACAGAGGGATAGAGATGGGAAGGATGTGCAGCAGGTTAGGGTGATTAAGGATAGAGATGGAAATATGTTGACTGGTGCCACCAGTGTGTTAGCTAGATGGAAAGAATACTTCGAGGAGTTGATGAATGAGGAAAATGATAGAGAAGGGAGAGTAGAAGAGGCAAGTGTGGTGGACCAGGAAGTGGCAATGATGAGTAAGGGGGAAGTTAGAAAGGCATGAAAGAGAATGAAAAATGGAAAGGCAGTTGGTCCTGATGACATTCCTGTGGAGGTATGGAAGCATCTAGGAGAGGTGGCTGTGGAGTTTTTGACCAGGTTGTTCAATAGAATTCTAGTGCGTGAGAAGATACCTGAGGAATGGAGGAAAAGTGTACTGGTGCCCATTTTTAAGAACAAAGGTGATGTGCAGAGCTGTGGCAACTATAGAGGAATAAAGTTGATGAGCCACACAATGAAGTTATGGGAAAGAGTAGTGGAGGCTAGACTCAGGACAGAAGTGAGTATTTGCGAGCAACAGTATGGTTTCATGCCTAGAAAGAGTACCACAGATGCATTATTTGGCTTGAGGATGTTGATGGAAAAGTACAGAGAAGGTCAGAAGGAGCGACATTGTGTCTTTGTAGATCTAGAGAAAGCCTATGACAGAGTACCCAGAGAGGAACTGTGGTACTGCATGCGGAAGTCTGGAGTGGCAGAGAAGTATGTTAGAATAATACAGGACATGTACGAGGGCAGCAGAACAGCGGTGAGGTGTGCTGTAGGTGTGACAGAAGAATTTAAGGTGGACGTGGGACTGCATCAGGGATCAGCCCTGAGCCCCTTCCTTTTTGCAGTGGTGATGGATAGGCTGACAGATGAGGTTAGACTGGAATCCCCGTGGACCATGATGTTTGCAGATGACATTGTGATCTGGAGTGAAAGCAGGGAGCAGCTGAAGGAACAGTTAGAAAGATGGAGGCATGCACTGGAAAGAAGAGGAATGAAGATTAGCCAAAGTAAAACAGAATATATGTGCATGAATGAGAGGGGTGGTGGGGGAAGAATGAGGCTACAGGGAGAAGAGATAGCAAGAGTAGAGGACTTTAAATACTTGGGGTCAACCGTCCAGAGCAATGGTGAGTGTGGTCAGGAATTGAAGAAACGGGTCCAAGCAGGTTGGAACGGGTGGAGGAAGGTGTCAGGTGTGTTATGTGACAGAAGAGTCTCTGCTAGGATGAAGGGCAAAGTTTATAAAACAGTGGTGAGGCCAGCCATGATGTACGGATTAGAGACAGTGGCACTGAAGAGACAACAGGAAGCAGAGCTGGAGGTGGCGGAAATTAAGGTGTTGAGGTTCGCTCTTGGAGTGACCAGGTTGGATAAAATTAGAAATGAGCTCATCAGAGGGACAGCCAAGGTTCGATGTTTTGGAGACAAAGTTAGAGAGAGCAGACTTCAATGGTTTGGACACGTCCAGAGGAGAAATAGTGAGTATATTGGTAGAAGGATGATGAGGATGGAGCTGCCAGGCAAGAGAGCTAGAGGAAGACCAAAGAGAAGGTTGATGGATGTCGTGAGGGAAGACATGATGGCAGTAGGTGTTCGAGAGGAGGATGCAGGAGATAGGCTTACATGGAAAAGGATGACGCGCTGTGGCGACCCCTAACGGGACAAGCCGAAAGGAAAAGAAGAAGATAACAGCAGCACTTTTTAGTGGTATACTAGTGAGTTTTTATCTCAAGTCGAAAGTCATGGGTGAAAGAACATAAGACGGTCAGAGAATAACAATTCGACTCCCCATTACAATGACTTGAATTTTGGAATCAAGCAATGAAATCACTGTTAGTAGGCAGTATCCAATTTCTAATTTTATTTTATTTTTTAAATTAAAAAAACATGACAATACAGTTAATGCTGTTACATAATTGAACAGACAATTTCTCAATGGACAGTTTTGTTATTATGAGCATATATTATTGATGCAGTAATAATGCTGTTTTGGAGGTAGAGTACATGAATGTAAATATTGGATGGACGGGGATAGAGGTGCATGGTAATATATGATTTGAAGCTGTCTTTTTCACAAAAACCTAGGGGAAAATGGACAGAAACTATCCATCCATCCATTTTCTGAGCCGCTTCTCCTCACTAGGGTCGCGGGCGTGCTGGAGCCTATCCCAGCTGTCATCGGGCAGGAGGCGGGGTACACCCTGAACTGGTTGCCAGCCAATTGCAGGGCACATAGGAACAAACAACCATTTGCACTCACAGTCATGCCTACGGGCAATTTAGAGTCTCCAATTCATGCATGTTTTGGGGATGTGGGAGGAAACTGGAGTGCCATGCAAACTCCACACAGGCGGGGCCGGGGATTGAACCCGGGTCCTCAGAACTGTGAGGCTGACGCTCTAACCAGTCGGCCACCATGCCGCCCGGACAGAAACTACTAAAACTTATTTAGGACTCGGCAAGAGTCAAGAAGAAGGAGCAATAAAAAGAGAGGTTTTCAGTTCTCCTGCTTTCGCCTCTTTGTCACACCTGTACCGTGAACTTTCCCACGATATCGCAATAATTATCGTACCGTGAGCGCAATACCGTGATAAAACCGAACCGTGAGATATAGATATCGTTACATCCCTAAAATACACGTCATGTATAGACGTTTCTCCGTCTGAACATTTTCCAATCAACAATTGAATGATTAACACTGATTACCTCAGTCAGGCCAGGTGAACGGATTTGGGACACATTTGTCCATAGAACTTTGTATTTAAGGTAAATCCTGGGTGCCGCTGTTATAGACTGCTCACTATATCTATCTATCTATCTATATACTGTCTGTCTGTCTGTCTGTCTGTCTGTCTGTCTGTCTGTCTGTCTGTCTATCTATCTATCTATCTATCTATCTATCTATCTATCTATCTATCTATCTATCTATCTATCTATCTATCTATCTATCTATCTATCTCTTTATCTCTTTATACTGTACTGTAATTATATTACAAGTGGTTATTATTATCCATTCATCCATTTTCTGAACCGCTTATCCTCACTAGGGTTGCGGTGGTTATTATTATTAACTCTTAAAATGAAAAAAAACAAAACTAAAGTAGATTCAAATTTAAAGCAATGCCTAATTAATATTGCTGCAAAAGATAATAACAAATGCGAAGATGGGGCAGCCATTGACTTTGACTTGGTATTCATGCGACTTCACTTTTACTCGAACTACATGTCATGACAGGTCATCCTGTTCTAACTTCAAACATGACTATGAAACTAATCAAATGTAGGTATTGGTATGTGTGGATCACCGCTGGCTGGCTGTTGGGAGTGGTAACTCAACGAGCTACACCCTTGATTGTGCTATTTGAGTTGCCATCAAGCGGCACGGTGGAAGACTGGTTAGAGCGTCAGCCTCACAGTTCTGAGGTGCGGGGTTCAATCCCCGTCCCCGCCTGTGTGGAGTTTGCATGTTCTCCCCGTGCCTGCGTGGGTTTTCTCCGGGCACTCCGGTTTCCTCCCACATCCCAAAAACATGCATTAATTGGAGACTCTAAATTGCCCGTAGCCATGACTGTAAGTGCGAATGGTTGTTTGATTCAATGTTCCCTGTGATTGGCTGGCAACCAGTTCAGGGTGTACCCCGCCTCCTGCCCGATGACAGCTGGGATAGGCTCCAGCACGCCCGTGACCCTAGTGAGGAGAAGCGGCTCAGATAATGGATGGATGGATGGATGGAGTTGCCATCAAATTGCTGTTTTCAATGTTTCACTGCATTCACGTAATTCATCTTACCAGTTAAGAGTACACCACTGCATAGTTTTGTCTACAACTTTGAAATTTCCCAATAGACCATGTGCACGTGTTACAAATCCCAGACAACATTGCCCAGATTTATAGTTGACAAACACCCCTCAAAAATGTTTGTCAAATCCAAATTGTTGAGCGACACTGTATCAATGTCCTCAGTTGATGTCCTTTTATGTTTGCTTAGTTCTTTGATGCTTCAATTCTTTGAAAGATTTTGGCTCAGTGAGACAGATGTGAGCACAGCTCTTATTAAATATGCCATTATTGCTATACTTTTGTTCTCTTTCGTCCATTCATCTGAATGCAAGTTTAATTTCTAATAATCTGTATTATGTATTTTTATGTGATTCTGCCAAATATGATTTCAATTGATTGATTCGCACCCGCATTCTTTTGATCCACACTGGCCAGGTGCCCTTGTGATGTTAGGCAACCTGCTGTGTTGGCTCAAATTTTCTGGCACTTCCAAAGCTAATTTCATGAATTTTACCAACTACAAATGCCTCTTAAGTGTGCAATATTTATTTCATACTGTGTAGTTTAACACCGTATGGAGTATTTGTTCATTCTTGACTCAATTTGTTTTTTTCTATGCATGTTTTGGGTGCCAAATTTTCGAATTTAAATGTGTAATTAATAAAAATAAATAACATTATTATTATAAGTTGTCTGTTTCTGTGTTCAGCAAGATTCCCAATGCTACCAACCTTATGAAAATAGGATAAAGATTGAGAAAGTTATGGGAGTTTGAAACTCTGATTTAACAAAAAAGTCACACCACAAATCTTGAGCCCCACTATCTTAAGTGTGTGCATTTTCACTGGTTTTACAGATTCATAATTCTTAAAGGGTGGCACGATGACAAAGTGGTTAGCACGTCTGCCTCACTGCTGAGGACCCGGGTTCAAATTCGGCCTCGCCTATGTGGAGTTTGCATGTTCTCCCCGTGCTTGCGTGGGTTTTCTCTGGGTACTCAGGTTGTCTCCCACATCCCAAAAACATGCATGGTAGGTTAATTGAAGACTCTAAATAGCCCGTAGGTGTGAATGTGAGTGTGAGTGGTTGTTTATGTGTGCCCTGTGATTGGCTGGTGCCCAGTTCAGGGTGTACCGGCCTCTTGGCCAAAGATAGCTGGGATAGGCTCCAGCACACCCGCAACCCTAGTGAGGATAAGCGCTACGGAAAATGAATGAATGAATGAATTCTTAAAGCTGCATTTTATTTAAAAAATATTTTCACCCAAGCCAATACTAGAGGAGATGACAAAATGCTCATTAAGACTATCAGCTGTTCAATACATTTTTTATATTTATTAAATGGAATTTATTCATTTCCCACGATGGCACCAAAAATGACGTAGAAGGAAATGACGGCATGGAAAATTAGGCATTTTGCTGAGCAATGGGCAGAGCGTAGTTGTAAAACGCTCACAAAATATATGATTTTGCTTTTCTGTAGCATAAAATAGTCATACAATAATTACTGTGTAAATGAAAACAATAATAAAAATTGCTGCAAATGAACAACATCTACCTCTTTTCGAGGAGCCGTTGGCTGCCAGCAGCGGGTGTTCACATGGTCACGACCCAGCACACCTCTCGTCCTTACTGATCTGTTTTTATTGCTTTTGTTGATCATCGCCGTGAAGTGACGGAAAGGCCAAAGTATACAGAAAGAAAAGATCTGCTTATGATCCAAAACACACAAGCTCATCTGTGAAGCATGGTGGAGGTAATGTCATGGCTTGGGCTTGCATGGCTGCTTATGGAACGGGGTCACTAGTCTTTGTTGATAATGTAACTCATGATGGTAGCAGCAGAATGAATTCTGTAGGCCTGGAAAAAGCATTTCAAATGAAGAATGCAACAGTCTGGTGAAGTCAATTTGTCGCAGGCTTGATCAGTTATTGCAAGTAAGGGTTATGACACCAAATATTAAATGTTATTCACTTTAAGTTAATTTGATGACGTCTGTTCCAATACCTTTGCTCACTTGAAAAGTGGGTCGATTCAAACAAAAGGTGTTCTGCCCTGAGTTGCTTAACACATCTAGATGTAAATACCATGAAATAAAAGCTGCAATTCTGAACGTTTGTCTCATATTCATCTTTTGATCTGAAACCCAAATGTCTTCAGTATACAACAAAAACAAAAGAATTTACCTTGCAGTTCCAATACTTTTGAAGTTGACTTATAGTGGGTACGGAAAGTATTCAGACCCCCTTAAAGTTTTCACTCTTTGTTACATTGCAGCCATTTGCTAAAATCATTTAAGTTAATTTTTTTCGTCATTAATCTTCACACAGCACCCCATATTGACAGAAAAAACGGAATTGTTGAAATTTTTGTAGATTTATTAAAAAAGAAAAACTGAAATATCACACAGCCATAAGTATTCAGACCCTTTTCTGTGACACTCATATATTTAACTCAGGTGCTGTCCATTTCTTCTGATCATCCTAGAGATGGTTCTACACCTTCATTGGAGTCCAGCTGTGTTTGATGATATTGATTGGACTTGATTAGGAAAGCCACAGATCTGTCTATATAAGACCTTACAGCTCACAGTGCATGTCAGAACAAATGAGAATCATGAGGTCAAAGGAACTGCCTGAAGAGCTCAGAGACAGAATTGTGGCAAGGCACAGATCTGGCCAGGGTTACAAAAACATTCTGCTGCACTTAAGGTTCCTAAGAGCACAGTGGCCTCCATAATCCTGAAGTGGAAGATGTTTGAGACGACCAGAACCCTTCCTAGACCTGGCCGTCCGGTCTAACTGAGCAATCGGGGGAGAAGAACCTTGGTGAGAGAGGTAAAGAAGAACCCAAAGATCACTGTGGCTGAGCTCCAGAGATGCAGTCGGGAGATGGGAGAAAGTTCTAGAAAGTCAACCATCACTGCAGCCCTCCACCAGTCGGGGCTTTATGGCAGAGTGGCCTGACGGAAGCCTCTCCTCAGTGCAAGACACATGAAAGCCCCCACAGAGTTTGCTAAAAAAAAAAAAAAAAAAACACCTGAAGGACTCCAAGATGGTGAGAAATAAGATTCTCTGGTTTGATGAGACCAAGATAGAACTTTTTGGCCTTAATTCTAAGCGCTATGCGTGGAGAAAACCAGGCACTGCTCATCACCTGTCCAATACAGTCCCGACAGTGAAGCATGGTGGTGGCAGCATCATGCTGTGGGGGTGTTTTTCAGCTGCAGGGGCAGGACGACTGGTTGCAATCGAAGGAAAGATGAATGCGGCCAAGTACAGGGATATCCTGGACGAAAACCTTCTCCAGAGTGCTCAGGACCTCAGACTGTGCCGAAGTTTCACCTTCCAACAAGACAATGACCCTCAGCACACAGCTAAAATAACAAAGGAGTGGCTTCAGAACAACTCCGTGACTGTTCTTGAATGGCCCAGCCAGAGCCCTGACTTAAACACAATTGAGCATCTCTGGAGAAAACCTAAAATGGCTGTCTACCAATGTTCACCGTCCAACCTGGCATAACTGGAGAGGATCTGCAAGGAGGAGTGGCAAAGGATGCCCAAATCTAGGTATGAAAAACTTGCTGCATCATTCCCAAAAAGACTCATGGCTGTATTAGCTCAAAAGGGTGCTACTACTAAATACTAAGGGTCTGAATACTTATGGCTGTGTGATATTTCAATTTTTCTTTTTTAGTGAATCTGCAAAAAAAATTACAATTCTTTTTTTTTTCTGTCAATATGGGGTGCTGTGTGTAGATTAATGAGGGAAAACAATGAACTTAAATTATTTTAGCAAATAGCTGCAATATAACAAAGAGTGAAAATTTAGGGGGGCCTGAATACTTTCCGTACCCACTGTGTGTGTGTATATATATATATATATATATATATATATATATATATATATATATATGCTACCTCATGTAAATCAATTAATCTTTGTAATTTTAGACATCTAATAAAATGCCAGCATAGCGACCTACAGAAAGTTCAACAGTTTGTCAACAGCACACAGCCAGTTCATGTTGTACGTTTCAGGAAACGTAACAGTCATTTGCTTCCATTTCCAAACTCAAGCAAAGTTGTCTAATTTACGCAACTGACGGTAAAGTAGCAATGAAAACCGTCGACATTCTAGATTGAATTTTCTAAAAATACCGAAGCATGCAGTGTTTTTCTCAACCAATTGACTTGTTTTTCAGGTTACCTCGTTTCGACGTGGTTTCGAACTGTTACAATGAGGAGAATTGCCCGCAATAATATTATTCGCCGCGACAGTGCTGAGTCAACGTGATGTGAGTGATGCTTCGACAACAGGGACACTCGCAGCTGTGGAAATTCAGGACACGTCGCGAGGGTTGACGTCGATCGGTAGCGCTTCATCACCAATTCGTTTCTTTTTATCAAACCTCAGGTTTTGTGTCATAAAAGAGGCGGACACTTACATTCAGACGTATTTTGTGTATTTCAAGTATTCTCGTTTTCACTATATTCATTGTATTGAATCAAGCAAATGGCCCGAGTAATGACAGCACTGTGTGCATGATGCCGCAACTGCCAGCCACCCAGTCGTGAGCCAATTCATTCCACTCATTCAATTTGGAAAATTGGAAAATAATGTGCCCACTGCCCCCTCTGCTGGTAACTTCAAGTAGAGTATTCCAGTTTTACAATCTGAGGAGGAAGCAAAGAAAGGTCAGGAGACACCATGCATCCATCCAGGTGTAGGCCTACTGCTTGTCCTCATTTGGGTCGCATTTGAGCTGAAGCCTCGCACAGCTGTTTTGGGCGAGAGGCGGGGTACACCCTGAACTGGACAACAGCCAATTAAACCCACATTCACACCCATGGGCTTTTTGGAGCCTTCAGTTAACCTAACATGCAATTTTTGGGAATGTGGGAAAAAGACTCACTATGAGGAGAAAAACAAATGCAAGCACAGGAAGAATATGCAAACTCTGATATGCAAAGGCTGAGATTTAAACCGAGACACTCCCCACTGTGAGTTTAGACCTGCTATCCACTAGATCACCATGCTGAGACACATACAGTATAATCAAATGAGTATATACACAAATCAATAGTCTTCCATTGCCTACCCTTACAAGTTTTTAGTTATTTAGAAGAATCTTAAAACCACTTCCAATAATTTAAGTTGGTTTGGCATTTGGGTGGGGGGGGGGGGGGGGGGGGGGGGGGGGCACCATGGGTTCAGTTCCCAATCAGTGACTATGTGAATGTGAGTTTGAATGGTTGTCTGTCTCTGTGTGTAACCTGCAACTGGCTGTTGACCCGTTGAGGGTGTCAAGCAAAGTCAGCTGTGATAGGGTCCAGCACTCTGTGGTCCTGAACAGGATGAGCAGTTTAGAGAATGGATGGATGATTTGAGTTAATTCCTTTTGTCTTCTGTCAACAGATCCATTTAGTCTTTATTTTTTAAATTATGGTTATTTTTTATTTTTTTTATTTTTTTTTAATATACAGTGCTTGTCCTCATAACGGTTTTGGGTGAGTAGGAGCCTATCAGCTGACTTTGGGCACCGGCCATTCGCAGGCCACATATAAACAAAGTTCTCTATTAAATCATTTTAATAATAATAATCTCTGATCATTGTTGAATACATTGTACTTGGCTTGTCTTGACTCACACTGATGGAATCTGGTTATATTAAACCAATGATATAAAGATTTGACAAGGATAGCTGCCTCTAAAACATAACGTTAAACTAGACATCCATAGTATTAGTTTTCAGTAAAAACATCATAGACTAAGCTCATTTTTAGTTTGCAATGCTAATTGTAGCCTACCTACAGTATGATCCAGTGCTAAAATAAAAAGAAATCTTGCTGTATTTAAGAATAACACTCTTTATTGTCAGATGCAATATACATGCATTGCAGTGTAATGTCTATACATTTAGTCAGTTATTGTCACGCATTGGGAAGCTGTTAACCTTTTGTAAATTTGTCACTACAAAGTTTTGCACATGTACAGTTGGAGGAAAAAGTATGTAAACCCTTTGGAATTTCTTAAATTTCTGCATAAATTGGTCATCAAATGTAGCTTGATCTTCATCTACATCACAAATATAAACAAACAGTTGCTTAAACTAATACCACATAAACAATTATGTTTTCGTATTTTAATTGAAAATAATGTAAACATTCACAAAACAGGGAGGAAAAAGTAAGTGGACCCTTGGATGTAATAACTGGTTGACCTTCTTTGGCAGCCATAACCTCAACCAAATGACATGAAAACCGATCAGGATGAATTTTGGACCAATCCCCTTGAATGAACTTGCAGTTTAGCAAGGTTCCTGGGTTGTCTGGTGTGAACAGCCATTCTGTTGTTCAATTTGCTTCTGTGTTTGGATCATTGTCCTGTTGCAAAACCCATCCTCTTTTGAGTTTCAACTGTTGGATAGATGGCCTCAAGTTCTTCTGCAAGATATCTTAATAAATGTGAATTTATTTTTCCATTGATGATAGCAAGCTGTCCTGGCCCTGAGTTAACAAAGCACATCCATACCATGATCCTTCTTCCACCATGCTTCACAGTTGGGATGAGGTTTTGATGTTGGCGCGCTGTGCCATTTTTCGTCAACACACGGCGTTGTGTGCTCCTTACAAACAATTCTACTTTGGTTTCATCTGTCCACAGAATATTTTGCCAGTAATGCTGTGGAGAATCCAAGTGCTTTTTTAGCAAACTTCAAAATGGGCAGCATTGGTGTTTTTATTTAGACAGCAATTGCTTCCTCCTTTGTGTTCTCCCATGAACCCCATTATTGTTTAATGTTTTACAGATGGTAGATTTGTCAACAGAGATGTTGGCATGTGCCACTGATTTCTGTAAGTGTTCAGCGGACACTCTAGAGTTCTTTTTTTTTTTTTTTTTTACCTCATTGAGCTTTTTGCACTGTGCTCCCGCAGTCATCCAGCAGCACTTTCCCCATTTATAGACAATTGTAGAAGCCCATAACATAATAACAGCCCATAATGTAATAACGACCCATAACGTAATAAATCTGCCCTTTTAAAACTGCAACAGGCCCATAATGTAATAATTGGTGAATAATGTAATAAAAGTCTTGAGGCTATAACATCATAACCTTTGGCTAATAACATAATTATTACGTTATTAGCTGAGTATTACATTATTGGCCTGGTTAAAAAATACATCTTTGCAAATGTAAGGAGTGAGCCCATAACGTAATAATACAGTGGGCCTATTACATTTCAAAAAGGGCAAATTTATTACATTATGGGCCATTATTGCATTACGAGCTGTCATTATGTTATGGGTTTCTACTGAAGCCCATATTACATTATGGGTTTCTCCTGTAGAAGCCCATAACGTAATAAAGGCCCATAACGCAATAAAGGCCCATAAGGTAACTACATTTGCCCTTTTAAAAATGTAATAGGCCCATAATGTGGCCAATAACTGGCCAATAATATAATAAAAGTCCTGAACCAATAACCTGAATAACTGAAGTTTACATACGTGGTTTAAAAAGACACTTCTTTTTTTTTCTCAGTTTCTGACATGAAATTAGACTAAACCTTTCCTGTTTTAGGTCATTACTAAAATTAGGTCAATTACTACAATTATTTGTATTTGCTAAATGCCAGAATATCCATCCATCCATCCATTGTCTGAGCCGCTTCTCCTCACTAGGGTCGCGGGCGTGCTGGAGCCTATCCCAGCTATCATCGGGCAGGGGGCGGGGTACACCCTGAACTGGTTGCCAGCTAATCGCAGGGCACATACAAACAAACAACCATTCACACCTATGGGCAATTTAGAGTCTACAATTCATGCATGTTTTTGGGATGTGGGAGGAAACCGGAGTGCCCGGAGAAAACCCACGCAGGTACAGGGAGAACATGCAAACTCCACACAGGCGGGGCCGGGGATTGAACCCCGGTCCTCAGAACTGCAAAGCCAATGCCAGAATAATGAGGGGGGGGAATTTCAGGGTCAATTTTTCAATACTTCCTTCAAAGTCAGAAGTTTACATACAATCAGATTACTATGCCTTGAAACATCCATCCATTCACTGTACTGCAATTTGGGAAACCCCAGATGATGATCTCATATATTTGGAAGCTTCTGATAGGTTTATTGACAACATTTGAGTTAATTAGAGACACACCTGTTGATGTATTTCAAGGAACACCTGAGCACACTGTTTCTTTGTGTAAAATCATGGAAATAAAGTCAAAAGAAATCAGTCAAGAGAACAGGAAGAGTGTTGTGGGCTAGCGCAAGTCTGGTTCATCCTTGGGCGCAATTTCCAGATGCCTGAAGGTTCATCCCTTCAAACAATTATACGCGAGTATAACACCATGGGAATTTCCAGCCTTCATACTGCCCATGAAGGAGACTGGTTCTGTGTCCTAGAGATGAACATACTTTGGTCCAAAGTGTGTATATCAACCAAGAACAAAAGCAAAAAACCTTGTGAAGATGCTGGCTGAAGCCGGTAAGAGTGTCGTTAACCACAGGGAAACAAGCACTGCACCGACGTGGGTTAATAGGCAACTCTGCCAGAAAGAAGCCATTACTCCAAAAGAAACTTCAAAAAGACAGTTTGCGCATGCACACAGGGGCAAAGATCTTTATTTCTGGAGACTTGTGGTCTAACGAAACTCAAATTTAACTGTCTGACCATTATGGTCAGGTCTTATGTTTGGAGCAAAAAGAGGCAAGCTTGCAAGCCGGAGAACATCATCCTAATTTTGAAATACAGGAGTGTCAGGATTATGTTTGGGGTTGTTTTGCTGCAGGAGAGACATCAGCCAGGAAGATAAAGCTCGGGCGGAAATGGATTTTCCAATGGACAATGACTCGAAGCATATTGCCAAACTGGTTGCAAAGTGGCTTAAAAATACGAAAGTCAAATGTTTTGAAGTGGCCATCACAAAGCCCTAATCTCAATCCTATTAAAAATGTATGGGTATACCTAAAAAGGCATGTGTGAGCAAGTTGGCCGACAAAAATGGCTCAGTTACATCAGTTTTGTCAAGAAGAATGGGCCAAAGTTCCAAAGTTTTCACAATCACATACCTTTTCCTCCCAATGTATTAATCTCTATAGCATTCAGGGGGAATGGTGAGTATGTCCCTTAGTTCTTAACAGAATACTTTATTTATTCCCTTCTAAATATATCCTGAGTCATTCTGTTGCATTGTGCGCTTTCTTTTCTATTCATTCTCATCCTATAGAAATCATAACCATGTAGGGCATTGACAAAATCCCAAACTGTATTTCTGCAAATGAGGGCAAGACTGTCTCAGTTGATATTGATGGCAGCAATTATTGGAGAGATGAATTGTGAAATTAGCACATTAATTGGTTATTATCACACAATCAAATATCCTAGTCCCAAAAGACTTTCTTACAACGAGGTGCTTGATGGAAATGTTGAAAAAAACAAAACCAAAAAACAAAGAGTACCGGTATGTGTTACCTGACAGCTGATAAATGTGAAGAATATAAAATTTGCATGCAGGGCAAATGGAGTTGTACAATCTGATGTTAAAAAATCTGTCTCATTAAGATTCAGCTGAAGTGAACAGGCTGGTTATTAAACTGTGTGATTTATCTTCAGGACTATAATTTAAATAAGTACAATCCTTTATAATGTACTAGTGTGGTGTACCATTTCACCACTGGGTGGCAATGTGACACTATAACTAAACAGCCTTTGGTATCCAGATGTTGCTTAAATTTTAAAGGTTAGCTTGTCCCTCATTGCTCACTCTTTGCTATTTGAAAGGTCATCATTCGCAAGCAGAGGGCAATCTTTATGTTTCAGAATCATAATCATTGTCTATCAGAGGGCGTAGAGCTGATCACTATCACAATTTGGCTCACACTCAAAAGTTTTCCAATACCAACCAAAGGTGAATGTGGACAGAAGAGGGCTGCTCTGTGTTCTTCCCTCCTGCTGTGGTCAGTCTCGTGGGCAAGTTATTCCCAGCTGCATTAAAACATTTCTCACTGACATGATCTTAATTTACAATACCATTAAAAGTGTGAAAAAAGTGTCACAAAGTCTCAATGTGCCTCACAGACGGATTTGGGGCTGTGTATCAGCTCATGAAATCAAATGTCACTATGCCACAGACCATACTAGAACAGATCCATATTTCTATTAGGTGCCACGTTCAGACCAGATAGGACAAGATTGCCGAGCATGTTTGTGCATATTTTACTGTGATGGAGCTCCTCTGTCTTTATTGAACCGTAGAGGAGGGTAGGGGTAGATGTCTCCAAGGAGTTAGTGCATATACGGACATGGATGTTCAAAAACACATATACATGGGGATTCTGCCCTGCTCCTCCTTTTCTGTTAGATGTGCATGGCCTAAATCAATCGCCCTTATACTCGTGGATCTCTGTTTTTGTCACAAAAGCCACTTGAGAGTTCTCATTTCGACCGAAATAGGGAACCAGTGTTATTGATCCATCTGCAGAAATGAATGGCTGCCAGCAAAGATGAAACTACTTGTTCACTAACCTTGTAAAAAAAAAATCATACATAGTGCACCACAGATTGAGTTTTTGCACAGTGTGGTCCTGGAAAAAAAGTGTCTTTTGACAGTAAAAGTTTGACTTTTGTGCTCCTTCCTCACCAGAACATTAGACTATTCCATTTTTTTGTGTGAATGAGTTGCATGCTGAACACGTAAGCAGATTTGTGTTATGATCAGTATACTATAGTTACTGGTATTTTTTAAAATGAATATTAAGTCTGACTTGCGTCTAGAGGAGGATGACATTTTTACAGGAATTTACTTTTGTGTGGTCTGGCTGATTGTGAAATCTGTGATTTTATAGACAAACACTTGTTTGTATGATATAATTGTTTGGCATATCTTAAGATTCAAGATCTTTATTGCCATATATATGCACAGTAAAAAGAGAACGGCAGCACTGAGCAATGAAATTCTTATTTTGCTAGTCTCCCTCCACTTACACAAAGAATATAAAAGATAAAAAATACAAAAAATTAATAATGAAAGATAAATACAAAAAATTTACAAACATGCAGACATTCCACTATTGAATTATGGAGAAAATGACCCTTAAGAGCTATCAGCACGCACTTCCTGATTCTTCCTTGTCATGTGTCTCTCACATTAAAATTTTTTGTTAAATTGTAAAAAATTGTGCTTTCGCTGTCTTAAGTCTTTAGATATTGATATTTTGATTTGGACTAATAAGAGGAAGGTAGTGCCTATTGAGAATGACTAGAGGCTGTTACAAATTATTATTTTGATAATGGACTATCAATCCATCCATCCATCCATTTTCTGAGCCGCTTCTCCTCACTAGGGCTGGAGCCTACCCCAGCTATCATCGGGCAGGAGGCGGGGTACACCCTGAACTGGTTGCCAGCCAATCGCAGGGCAAATACAAACAAACAACCATTCACACTCACATTCACGCCTACGGGCGATTTAGAGTCTCCAATGCATGCATGTTTTTGGGATGTGGGAGAAAACCGGAGTGCCCAGAGAAAACCCACGCAGGGACGGGGAGAACATGCAAACTCCACACAGGCGGGGCCGGGGATTGAACCACGCACCTCAGAACTGTGAGGCTGACGCTCTAACCAGTCGGCCACCGTGCCGCCTGTTTATTTGGTGCACTTTAAAATGGGACCAAAAACTATTCACAATAATGTACACAAAAAGGGAACTGTCTTGGAATAATAACCTTTAATAGGTAAGACTATTTTTGGGCTGTTCAAATGTTCTGTATTAGCACATGCCTTTAATAGAAATATTGCCCCGCCAATCGCCGCCATGTAGGAACGTCGCTTTGTCGGGCTGCTACAGCGAACCGGTGTATCTAGTCTTCTATTAATATCTGTGGTTATAAGGTTACATAAATTTTTGGGGGGTCTTCAGCCCCCCCAAAATAGTTTGGCTGTTAGGCCATTTTGGGGGGGGATCTTAGCCGCCCCTAAAAACAATCTTAGGACCCCCTTCCCCGAATGGTTTTGTTGTTTAAAAATATACGTATATATTAAAAGTATTTTTTAGGTTGATCAAACTTGAAAAACATTCATAAATGGGGGTTGGGGGTTGCTGAGCAAAGTAGCTAGTGGGAGTGGCAATTGGAATGTCAAACCCTGTAATAAATGTATTAATTTGGTAGAACCTCTTTCAACAAGGTCTTATGTACAGGGCAGCCATGACTTCTGGAATCAGGCCTGTCTCCACCTTAAGGTCCTGTACTTTTCTCCAATGGCAAAGGGATGTTGTTGATGTTTAGTGCATGTCTGTTCTACCATGGTTGGCAGTGTTCAAACAAATTAAGTTTGGGTGTGGAATAACCTTTGTTTTGTGTGTCAGTTTAGTTTTTTTAAGGCTTATTGAAAAACAGGTGCAAAAAAGAATTGGTGTGGTGCTACTCTCGCATTAGAGAAAACACAAAGTCAGTAATTAGTATTTAGTCATCCATCCATCCATTTTCTGAGCCGCTTATCCTCACTAGGGTTGCGGGAGTGCTGGAGCCTATCCCAGCTATCTTCGGGCAGGAGGCAGGGTACACCCTGAACCAGTTGCTAGCCAATCGCAGGGCACACATAAACAAACAACCATTCGCACTCACATTCACACCTACGGACAATTTTAGAGTCTTCAATCAACCTACCACGCATGTTTTTGGGATGTGGGAGGAAACCGGAGTGCGAGGAGAAAACCCACGTAGGCACGGGGAGAACATGCAAACTCCACACAGGGGGGGCCGGGGATTGAACCCCGGTCCTCAGAACTGTGAGGCAAACGCACTAACCAGTCGGTCACCGTGCCACCTATTTAATCATACGTAAAATAATTTTAAAGGAAACAGAAAGAGATCACAGGTGACTGCTGTCTTTGGACAGCTTAGACATTGAGCTTATTACACACCTTGCAGCCAGGTGAAAGCCATCACTAGACAAAGGTGTGGGTGATAGGCCTTCTCCCAGCTCACCTGGTTGATGTGAAAAAGCAATAGCATTGAGCACAAAATCCACTGTTTGCATCATACCCAAATTGATCACAGGAATCAAGAAGCATTGAAGCCATTGGCACTGCTTCTGCAGCAGAACATGGATGCGTCACAATTGCTTTGGCTTGTCTGTGATCAATCCATCTTTGGCGTGTAGGCTCAATATGCTACAGGCAGCTCATATTTTACTGATGGCCCAGCAGTGATGAGCTGGTAGAGTGGGAATTAAGAGGGAGAACGGGAAGATGGAATTACGACAGGACTTTAGCTACCTTTTTATGGGTCGTTCATATACTGTGGAGTACAATGAAGTTATATGCAACCAACGGTGAAGAATGGAAGAAGCAAGTTTTGGGTGGAGTGTGGGAAGTAGTGCAGCAAATGTTTGTGTGCCCCATGGATGGTAGGGCAGCCTGACAGCTTGTCGATTCAGTGAATTTATAATTAATGTTCTTTTATTTTCATCTTTCTCTCTAACCTTTCTCTTCTCCTTTACTCTCCTTGGCTCTTCTCTCTTTCTCTTTTCTCGCTGTCACCTCCCTCCTCTCTTTCTTTTGAGAATCCACTCAGTGCTTCCCTTCTGCTCTCCCACCCTGTCACAGTCTCTTGTAGCCCTTCATCCTGAGAGCAAAAACAAAGATTTATTTGAAAGGAGCTTAGTTGCATCTCTGCCTGCTCCTGCTGTTGTGGGCGCTTAATGATGCAAATGTGAGACTGCCTAATGAGCAGCAGTTTCGTTCGACCAAAATTTATCACACTACTCGGCCACACTGGCTCATGAATAATATCACAGTGTCAGAATCAAGATGTGTGCTTTGGTGAGCTCACACATAACTGCCATTACAGATGGTGGTTGCAGGTACATGTTAAAAAAATAATAATAATTATCATTGATCCACAAGGTTGTCTAAAAAGGCAACTCAGCTACATTATTTTAATATATGTGTAAGCAATCTGCACTGTTTGAAATGGCACACACTCAAGGGCAGACTTCATTTAGAACTACTGTATACTGTTAGGACAAAAATAAAGCGGCTCTTAATCATTCAATTCATTTAGTCACTTCCACATCCACATGTGTAGTGACTAGAGCATCCAACACCTTGCCAAGCAATACATCTTTACCTACATTTTTGAAAGAATGGGTTGACTAATGCTACATTTACACTATTTTCCCAGCGGCCAGGGCAGCCCCGTTTGCCCAAAACTTGTTGCACCAAGGTATTTTGGCCCTTTTTGATCTCTCATTCAAGTCTTTCTACGTTTTCTCACCATCTATTGTGGTATCTGACAAGCCGTGGGGGGAAGGGGCTATTGAGTCCCCTTAGGCTCCAAGGCATTCTACAGTTTGGCGCAGATTTTACCCCTTCTAGAGTACGCAGAGCACATCTAATACTACCATGAATTGATTGCGTAAATTTAACGAACTGACTTACTGTAAAGGGTGTACAAGGTGCTGTCTCAATGAGTGCAAAGTTCCAGACTTCCTCAGGCGTGTCTATCAACAGAGACACTGTAGCCCAAATAACACAAAATGCATTACACTTCAGTGAAGATGTATTTTTTCAAGTTGTGGGCATAATTTGATAGCTAACTGTGTGGTATACCTGAGGAAGTGGGTCAGGTTTTTATGAATAAAGAAGTGGCAATTCCACTGAATGCCTACTGCATGGAATAAGGGCGCTTGGTGTTTATATAGTGGGGGCGGACCAACTCATGGTGTTCCCTGGTGATGTCAGCTCGACCCTCTTTTATCCCCGCCCCAAAAAAATCCCCAAAATTTCAAAGGTGGAAAAGAGTTTTAAGATTTATCGCAACAATTCAGTACAAAATTGTTTTCAATCTTTGCACACATTATCAGCACTTACCTTCAAACATAATTTATGTATTTAGAAACAAAATACGTAAATGAATTAGGTTCATCTTTAATTGGTTGGTACCTCAACAGTTTTTTTCATACAATATAAAAGAAAACTATGTACTCTCTTACCTATGCAAGTCATGTACATTTTTAACTCAATAGTTTATCCTCACAGACACTGCCATGCTTACCAATAAAAAAAAAAAAAAAAGGGCAAACTGTCAGCCCGTGCGTGCTATGTTACCACAATAACACTTGCAGTATGGTTGCTTTCTCCCTCCCCACGTTATGGCTTAATCCACTATGCTTTGCCCTTTAGTTTTTCAAAGACGGCCTGCAGGCTAGAATTGCCCTTTGCTGACTTGTGGTTGACAGTGAATCAGTTCCCCTCTCGTTCACTCCTTTTTTATCTCTGAGCTCATACTTTGACTGGGTCGAGATCAATGGTGCTCCCTGCTAATCTGCACAGAATCCGGGTGCTTCTCATTAACCTTACACAGGGGTAATGGAACACACCTTCTGTCATTCAGGCAGCCTTTGAATAAATTTTTTGAGATAAAGCTACAACAAAAACTATGTGAACCCTTTGGAATTACCTGGACTTGGGAGTCGGGAGTGGGGGTACGGTACCTGTGCCCCTCCCTTTGGGACAGGTCGGGGCGGTTCGGTTGGGCTGGCAGACTGCCCTGGGTCCTGGTTGGTGTCCCCCTGGCTGGGTCCCCCGCAGGATGGGCTCGCTGGCTTGGCCCCCCCTTGTGGATGGCGGGAGCATTTTCAATAAACATCAGAATAATAAAAAAATAAATAAAATAAGCAGAGTGTCACGATTAATAATCGTACAGTATTAGACTGGACCCAAAAGCAAACCGAGGCGGAGGAAGTAGTTTTGAATGGTTTATTTGGCGATAGCTCAGGGTCTCTATTTCCAAGGCGTGATGGTGGTCCATAGGAACAAGGAGCTTGCAGGAAGCGGGAGCGTGAGCAGGTGGGAGAGCTTGACAAACAGCGGAGCGGCACGTACAGGAGGACACTGGAGGCGAAGGAGAGCACAAGAGAATAAGTACATACACGGGTCAGCAAGTAATCTTTTCAAACACAAGAGTAGGAATTCGAGAGACAGGCTGTGTACCACAGATGAGCGCGAATACTCTGGCGCTGGATCCCTGGATCTAGCAGGGTTAAATTCAGGCAGTGATGAGTGCTGATTGAAACAGATGCGCAGGCAAGGAGGTGATGGTTGCTGGAGACAGAGGGAAAAGCGAGGCACAAAGCCCCACCCAAGTTCCAAAGATGTACTGCAGGGCACAGATCATGACACAGAGGTGGTATTTCAAACTCCTGTGTTGCAAACTGTTCCAGCATAAAAGGCATACAGATCCACCATTCTGCATGGTCATGCAGCTGAACAGGACAGGTACAAAAAATAAAAATCTACAAAAGGTAAAATGTCAAACAAGAATGGAGGTCATTGGAAACAGCTACTGGTTTGACGTTTGCAAAAGAACACCTGCCCTGAATGTTCCACAGCGCTACTACCAAACTATAACAATATGTGGACAGATTATCCATTCATCCATCCATTTCCTACACCGCTTATCCTCACTTGGTTCGCGGGTATGCTGGCGCCGATCCCAGCCGACTGCAGGCAGGAGGCGGGGTACAACCCTGAACTGGTTGCCAGCCAATCCCAGGGCACATATAAACAAACATGGACACTCACATTCATACCTACAGACAATTTAGAGTCTTCAATTAACCTACTGTGACTGTTTTTGGGATGTGGGAGGAAACCGGAGTACCCGGAGAAAACCTATGCAGGCACGGGAGAACATGCGAACTCCACACAGGCAAGGCCGGATTTGAACCCGGGTCCTCAGAACTGTGAGGCAAACGTGCTAACCAGTCAGCCTCCTGTGGACTGATTATACAAAATTTAAATAGTTTGGAAGGAATACACAATGCTATTTCTGGAGAAAAAAAAGCACAGCACTCCGCCATTAGAACCACATTCCAAATATGAAGTATGGTGGAGTGGGCATCCTGGTTTGAGAATGCTTTCTGCTGTTCAGATCATTTTTTATGATCGATTTACACAGAAATCCAGGTTTCATTTTAGTGCAAACTAATTCTGAAATTCATAATGGCTTCCACCTCAGCTGCACTATGACTGCACCACAACCTGCAATTCCATTGCATGAGGTTTTATTAAAATAGATGCATTAAAAAGGTCATGCTATTGTAGTTTTACCTTGCAGCAATGGAAAATTACACTGCGTCATACACTCTCAAAAAAGTACAATCTTAGCATATTACAACAGCAACCACTGTGACAAATCTTAAGTGTCTGTCAGGCCCGGAAATGGTGCTGCATAAGTGTTAGGGGCCACAACTGCTCTACTGATCTGTGCATGGGAGGTTTTATGGTGGCAGGGAATGCATGAAGTACTGTATAATGGTCAAATGCTTTCCTTTACTGTACACTCTATAAAGATTATGTGCTGCTGGTTCAACATAAAAAAAGTAATGGATATTTTTGGTTTATTTCACCTTCTATCTAGTATTGAGTACATGCCACAAGACTTTATTTACTTTATTTATATACTGTATTTAGACCAACTCGTTTACTTTAGTGCAAGCAACCTGATTTGCCTTGTCCTGTACATTGAACCAACATAATTTAATTGTGCTAAAATTACTCCTTTCAGTAATTCCAATGTATTTATTTTACTTAATAAATGATGTGGTGGCTGAACATAAAAATGATGTGGAACGTGTTATGATATAATTACTAACCCCATGAATCATTCTTTTAGAGTGCATGTTTCTGTCTGTCTTTCTTGGTCTTACAACCTTTTAGTATGAGTTTTACCTTCAAATAATGAAAAATAAAGACGTTCTGTTTTTCTGTCTGTTTGTTTTTAAGTCCAGAGAGGTCAGGGACAGGTCACTACACTCACAAGGATGAAAATAAAACTTTTTCTGACAAAAATGCATGTTGTATTTCTCTTGAATACACTTTTTTTTTCTTTTTTCTTTTACCAGTCTTGGCATAAACTACAGTATATAAACATGCTGACCCAACCCCCCCGCCCCCACCCCCCGCCCAGACAAAACGCCTTTGTTTTTCACTTGGGTGGTTCTCTCAAATGATTTTGTTTTTTGTTTGTGTGACTCAATATTTTTATGTTTCAAACATCAAATGTACTTTTTTTTGGCTCTATCTATCACACAACATGTTGGACTTTGCAATGAGAGGAAATCACAATTTGGACCTGCATGTCAAATGCCAATGTGAAGGAAGCTTTTCTTATAGTATTTATTTTATATGATTATTCTGCTTATTGTTTTTGTGGTTTATATTTTCTGTTTGATCTCATGTACACAGCATTTTGTTGTAGCTCTGCTTGTTGCTAAAGTGTTCTATATATAAAGTTGAGTAATGTTGGCGATGTCTATGTATCAGTCAGTATTTCTTTATGGTAAGTGTAAGGGTAACAACTAAATCTAATCTAATCTAATGCTGTGTATTTAATTTCTAAAACTGTAATATTTTAAGAATTAAAGCCCAACAATGTTATAATCTAATTTACAAAGAAACTGGTCCACACACCATCCATAGCCCACTCAGTGCTATATAAAGACAATAATAAGTTGAGAAATAGAGTTTAAGTGATGCTGTCTAGCCTTCCTCAGGCTTATTATACAACAGGAGAGTGAGGCAGCATCCAAATCTAAATCCAGCTGAGGCTTACATTCGAAGGGATCCCTCAGAGACTCGCTTCAACAAGATGGATGATGGGCACAGAGCTTCAAACTGGGTGCACTCAGGCCAGACATCATTGGGTCCGGGCTGAATAAGGGGGTGGCGGCCCCTTGCCTGCTCTTCCCTAATAGGAGGCGCTGCCTGGCTGACAGTAGCCCATAAATAACCGAGTTGGCATGTCATTGAAAAAGAACACATTCACTTGTACATATTCACGCAACAGCATCACAAATAAGAGGTGAGAAACAGGAATCTAGGGGTTGGGAAGAAATGTGAGCCAAGGTGGGTCATAGAAGCACATTACAAGGTCAAGGACTCAATATTCTATTTATTTACATAACTCTAGGTTCCAAACATGCATTTAAAATGTCCAACTACAGGCAAATTATATAAGGGTGTAAGGGTGTATTGGTAAATTCATCCAAAACATGATGCCTTGACCTTATTCTGACTTTGTCGTATGAAAGTTTTCTAGGAGTTCTGGACTGCGCTTCTCATTATATGCATTTTCAATAGAAAAAGGAAGAACGACCATGAATCCTTTTAGGCCTAGTTTGTTAACCTGATGATAATGAGGACTGATGAGAGGGAGATGAAGCCAGCAGCAACTCACAGCCCCTTCATGACCCAGGCTGCCAGACTACAAAGTCAAACAAAAAAAGGACAGCTGACATCAAGTCCGTCATGTTACTTCTACAGCAAAGGGACCAACCAAAGAGAAACCTGTCCTTTCATTGAAGACAATGTATACTGTATGAGAAAATCAGGCCCTCCTTTGGGGATGTGAAAGTTAAAAATTATACCCAGACAGATACAAGAATAATAACTGGATCAATTTCAAAAGTTGAAGGACAATAACATTGTAACTTCTTTGCTAACGGTTAATATAAAGGATTACAATGTGTCTGCAAATATACATTTGGAACAATTTGTGCCATTATAATTTTTTGTAATGTAACAATTTAATGGACATTATAATATAATAATTTCAAATAAATAAATATTAACATTTTGCGAAATTTAAAACAATCACTGATTTTTTTTCAGTGTTTTAAAATACATTAACAGCGTATACTTCCATAACAGTGAGTGTACAATATTCGACGAGACTGACCTACAGTTTTGAATGAGTTTGGTGTCATGTGACTATATTTACGTCATGACGTAACACGGAAGTCGTTCAGTCAAGATGGCGGCGCCCTTGACGGGCGTGTTTTGATTTCGGTCCTCTGTCAAACATGAGCGATAGGATAAATTGAAAGCGGATCATGGAGCGACGAGAGTTCCTCGCGTCCCTTGTGGTATGAATTGCACAGTAGTTTTAATTTTGATAGTATTCAGTTGAACGTAATTACTAATAGCTTATTGGAGACTGACTGGAAGTTTTAGTTACCGAGACAACACGAAAATAATAGTTTTATAGCGGCAATATTAGTAACATTAATCTTGGTATCGGGAACTGCAGCATACTGATTTAAAGAACATTTTCGGGAACACGTTTATCGTAATTGTAGTTGTTTAGGGTAAACACAAGTATTGTTGGTTACAGGATACAACCTAAGGACGACTAATTACAACCTGGGATGGAGAGCGATAAAAGCATTCTGACATGTTAAATAGGACTTTTCAGGGTACATTAAAATTACTACCATCTATAGGATAGGATTAAATTTAGACTTGGTTTGACGTTACAGTTTGTCATCTTAGTCAGATTGCACACGATATGACGCAGAAATGATGTGTTAATGAATCCATTCAAACATTTGTATTTTTTCTTTTGTATTGTTATGATGTCATCAATAGGTATAGGAATATCTATTAGGAAAAAAAGCTCTTGAAAGATACTAATATATTATTATTATCTTAGTCTTTTGTCTCTCAAATATCTGATATTTGAAGGAGAAAAAACATTTTGAACTTTTTTCTCCACAATTTACAATTGTTCCTCGGTGTCTTAGTAACATTTCTGTGACATGCTTATGTCAAAATAACCAAAGCACAAACCATTAAAGTATGCTACGAATCTGCTTTTTACATTTTTTTATTATTATTTATTTTTTGGCTTGCTAACATCAATGTGTTTTAAGGGCACGATCCAGTCTCATGCCAACAAGACACTCCTCACCCTGTGGCGCTGCACTGCAAGTACAACAGTGTTTACTGACATCGCTATAGTTAGTGAGTCTTCAGACCAGCAACTCTTTTTCCAAAAAGTGACTAGTGACTTTTTCTGGTGTTATTAGAGAATTTTTGAGACTTTTCAGACTCCCACCCAACAGTAGTCAACGGTGGTATTCACATATATTTATATTATATTCATCCATCCATCCATTTTCTGAGCCGCTTCTCCTCACTAGGGTCGCGGGCGTGCTGGAGCCTATCCCAGCTGTCACACCCTGAACTGGTTGCCAGCCAATCGCAGGGCACATCGAAACAAACAACCATTCGCACTCACAGTCATGTTTATCTCTGTAATTCTTCTTATTCATGGAGGAAGTACTGCATCACCTAATTGCAGAATTATACTTGACATGATGTTTCTGTGTAGTCCAGAAATTAGCTGTTGCGTCACAGGCTGGGATTCAGAATGGCTTGGAATTTGTTTGTCTGCCATGTTGGAGGTCCACATTGTGAGGATAAGCTACGCTTGAAACAACAACTAGTAGACCAACTCATGTTCTTTTTCATAATCAGTTAATATCAGCTGTGTTATGAATTTTTCAATCTCCTCAGATGTGTTAAGATGAACGCTAAAAAGTAGACAGCGTATAGAGAAACATCGGCTGCAGTGGCAAAGACAATACTATGAGAGAGTGGCTGTCTGAAACAACTTTGATCCCCGAAACGTCTCTCACTTTCTGTGTGTGAAGACAAGCGGAAATAAAACTGAGACAGTTTCACTTAATGATCCGGACTTCTGCTAAAACAGCATTGACTTTGCCTTACACTAGCCTCAAGGCTAGATAGCGGTTAGCATGGTGGGAGTCATCAGAATATATGCCTCTGAGAAGTTAAAGCATTTTTCTGATTATGTTACTGCACCTCTCACATCAAAGGAGATTGGAAAATTTATGAAAATGAACACGAGTTGGTCTATTCGTCTTGCTGTTTCAAGCCTAGAATCCTACTGTAATGTACGTTAAATACCACAGCAACAATTGACCGATATCCAACGTAAGATATATGTTTTATAAATACGTGTGTAAGAGCACTGAATTAAAATGTCAACATTAAAACGGGAGATATGTGTTCTATGTACAGTATGTAACATGCATTTCCTAATGTTGCGAAGCGTTAAAACTTACCTTCAACAAAGGGTTCAGAACAAGCACACAGAAATCACTCCGCCAGCCTCTCTCCCATTGGAGGAGCTTTTTGACGTCACCACGTCAAAGCTCCATAATAGAAAATGTTTCGATCTGATGATGCGACACTGAGCATCAGACCCCCTCTGCATTTGACAGTCACATCAAAATGCACTTGCACTCAGCACACACACAATGAATGGGAAAATCAAGGGCGTCAGACGCTTTGCCAAGTGCAGTGTTAGAAGGCCTGAATGTTGCTCGGCGGCTTCTTTAGCTGCTGTCGGGCTTGCAATGGGCTTGGGTTGCTGCTCCCTCGCAACACAATGTGCGTGGTGCCAGACGCAGGACATGTCGCCCAAATAACACAAAACACATTAAAATTCAGGGAAGATGTATTTTTTTCGAATTGTGGACATAGTTTCATTGCATGCTATACTGGTAGAAGTGGGTTTATGAACAAGGAAGTTTCAATTCTGCCTAATGGGCACTTCATGGAATAAGGGCGCTTGCCGCGTCGATGTCTGTTACTTTTTAGCCCCGCCCACAAAGTCAGGGAAATTTAGAAGTTGAAAAAGAGTTTTAATCCATATCTCAACAATTCAGTACTATATTATGCTCAGTTTTTGCACAAGTTTTCAGCACTTATCTTCACACATATTGAATATATTTAGAAACAAAACATGGATTTACATCTTTAAATGTGGGATACAACGACACCGATGCCAATATCAGTATCGGTGCGCTCATACTAGAAACGCTCCGACACTATGACACCCAATACCAGATAGCTTAATAATTGATAATAATAATTTATAGCTTTTCTAAAACACATCTACTCATATACCTCATTTCACTGTGAAGGAATTTTCAAACTTTTACTATACCTACCGTAATTTCTCCTGTATAATGCGCATTTTTTACCCTCAACATTTTTTAAAAAGTCAATAGTGCACATTATACATGGGTATAGTGGAACAAAAAAAACCAAAACTTTCACATTTTATAAATGTATGCCGCCATCTATAGGTTATTAAAAAGCTGTATGATTTAATTCCAATATGCCACTGCCACCTAGAGGTTATGAAAAAGTTATACACTTTCATTCTCGTATGCCACCGCCACCTAGTGGTTATGAAAAAGGTGTAGCCTACACTTTCATTCCAATATGACAGGGGGTACATATGCCTGCATATATGTACAGTTGTGCTCATTAATTTACATACCCAGGCAGAATTTGTGAAATGTTTTTTTTTTTTTTTTTTTTATAAATACGACTGATGACTGAACAACAACCATCATTGATTTCTTTATGGTTATATTTTGTTTATTGATAAGGCTTTTCTGAAATGCTTGACAGTTTAATTTGAATCCTATTAAAATAAAATTAAATGTGTTTCGCCTGGTCCTTTGTTTTCTTTAAAGAATTATACACATTTTACAAATTATGCCTGGGTAATCAAACATATGAGCACAGCTGTGTGTTTTCTCATTTACTAAATAAAAGTAGGGCTGTGAAATTCAAAATAAGAGCATGTAAATAAAAAGAATTATGCGTTTAAATAAATTGCTTAACTTCAGAATAAATCTTCGAAAAAAATAAAATACAGATAATTATGTTTTGATCATATGGGTAGAAGCAAAAAATCATGCATTGTAAAAATGCATTATAGATAGGTAGAAGGGATTTCCAGAATTTTGAGGTCAACTTTGGGGGTACGTATTATACATGGGTGCGCATTATACACGAGAAATTACGGGTACAGTGGGGCAAAAAAAGTATTTGGTCAGCCACCAATTGTGCAAGTTATACCATTTAAAAAGATGAGAGAGGCCTGTAATTTTCATCATAGGTATACCTCACCTATGAGAGACAAAATGAGGAAAAAAAAATCACTGTCTGATTTTTAAAGAATGAATTAGCAAATTATGGTGGGAAAATAAGTATTTGGTCAATAACAAAAGTTCATCTCAATACTTTGGTATATACCCTTTGTTGGCAATGGCAGAGGTCAAACGTTTTCTGTAAATCTTCACAAGGTTTTCACACACTGTCGCTGGTATTTTGGCGCATTCCTCCATGCAGATCTCCTCGAGAGCAGTGATGTTTTGGGGCTGTCGCTGGGCAACACAGACTTTCAACTCCCTCCAAAGATTTTCTATGGGGTTGAGATCTTGGGACTAGCTAGGCCACTCCAGGACCTTGAAATGCTTCTTACGAAGCCACTCCTTTGTTGCCCGGGCGGTGTGTTTGGGATCATTGTCAAACGGAAAGACCCAGCCACGTTTCATCTTAAATGCCCTTGCTGATGGAAGGAGGTTTTCACTCAAAATCTCACGATACATGGCCCCATTCATTATTTCCTTTACACGGACCAGTCGTCCTGGTCCCTTTGCAGAAAAACAGCCCCAAAGCATGATGTTTCCACCCCCATGCTTCACAGGAGTTATGGTTTTCTTTGAATGCAACTGAGCATTCTTTCTCCTCCAAACACGACAAGTTCAGTTTTTAACACAAAGTTCTATTTTGGTTTTATCTGACCATATGACATTCTCCCAATCCTCTTCTGGATCATGCAAATGCTCTCTAGCTCTCTGGATATGTACTGGCTTAAGCAGGGCGACACGTCTGGCACTGCAGGATTTGAGTCCCTGGTGGCGTAGTGTGTTACTATAGCCTTTGTTACTTTGGTCCCAGCTCTCTGCAGGTCATTCTCTAGGTCCCCTCGTGTGGTTCTGGTATTTTTGCTCACTGTTCTTGTGATCATTTTGACCCCATGGAGTGAGATCTTGCGTGGAGCCCCAGATCGACGGAAATTAGCAGTGGTCTTTTATGTCTTCCATTTTCAAATAATTGTTCCCACACTTAATTTCTTCACACCAAGCTGCTTACGTATTGCAGATTCAGTCTTCCCAGCCTGGTGCAGGTCTACAATTTTGTTTCTGGTGTCCTTTGACAGCTCTTTCGTCTTGGCCATAGTGGAGTTTGGATTGTGACTGTTTGAGGTTGTGGACAGGTTTCTTATAATGATAACGAGTTCAAACAGGTGCCATGAATACAGGTAATGAGTGGAGGACAGAGGAGCCTCTTCAAGAAGTTACAGGTCTGTGAGAGCCAGAAATCCAAATACTTATTTTCCACCATAATTTGCTAATAAATTCTTTAAAAATCAGTCAATGTGATTTTCTGGATTTTTTTTCTCATTTTGTCTCTCATAGGTGAGGTATACCTATGATGAAAATTAGAGGCTTCTCTTATCTTTTTAAGTGGGAGAACTTGCACTGACTAAATACTTTTTTGCCCCAGTGTATATATAATGCCCACTATTGATTTTTGAAATTTTCTTTGGGGGGAAAAAATGCACATTATACATGAGAAATTATGGTAATCATGAGCCACTGTAATTAAGTCATTTTAGTATTAAATACTCCCCCAAATACAACAGACACTCAGAAAAATATGAATATTCAAACTAAACAGACGTCCCTCGATTTAAGCTTGCTCGTGGAAGCTCTTCGATGCTCGATCTTCGTTCCTCCATGCCCGTTTAAGACAATTAAGACGCTCCTTGGTATGATAACTTACGGGTTGCCCTCAATGTTATGAGGAGCGAGGAGCTAGGAACGCATTTAAGAGACTTGAGATCCACCCAAAGTGTCAACTTACCCTTATCAGTGCTTATGTTACCTAGGCTGGAGGGTGTGCCGGAATATGCGTGGATCTCACCCTTTTCCCCCTGGACACCATTAAGACCAGACTGCAGAGCCAGGGAGGCTTCTACAGGGCTGGGGGCTTCAGGGGCATCTATGCAGGGGTCCCATCTGCTGCACTCGGCTCGTTTCCTACTGGTAAGACAGTGATGGTGAATTTGTGGTTGATTGTATTTCCTTATACTGTACAGCTAACGGTGGCACGGCGGACGACTGGTTAGAGCCTCTTTCTTCTGAGGAGCGGGGTTCAATCCCCGGCCCCGCCTGTGTGCAGTTTGCATGTTCTCCCCGTGCCTGCGTGAGTTTTTTCCGGGCACTCTGTTTTCCTCCCACGTCCCAAAAACATGCATGGTGTATTGACAACTCTAAATTGCCCATAGGTGTGAATATGAGTGCGAATGGTTGTTTGTTTGTATGTGCCCTGCGATTGGGTGGCAACCAGTTCGGGGTGTACCCCGCCTCCTGCCCGATGATAGCTGGGATAGGCTCCACCACGCCCGCGACCCTAGCTAGAAGCGGCTCAGAAAATCGATGGATGTACAGCTAACTAAACCTAGCCTGATGCAAATAGCCATTATTTTATATTTGTTGCAAATGCAACCCACAAAAACACAATCCTATCTCATTCAAAGGTAGTGAGGCAAATTGAATAATGGTGTTAGGGTTGATCAATGGGCTCAAAGGTCTGTGTGCCTTTGCTTGGTTTCAGCGGCTGCCTTTTTTGTCACCTACGACTGTGCAAAGTCCCTCCTTGGTTCTGGTGGAGTGCTAAAAGAACCGTCAGTGGCTCCAGTCTCACACATGCTTGCTGCCTCCTTGGGTGAAATGGTAAGTGTGACCCTGCTGCCTTTTGTTTCCACACTGTATTATATTTATCTTTGTGGTTGCGCAGTTGTGGCTATAGGCCATAGGGTCCAGCTGAGTGAGTTGAATCGGCTTCCTCTGGGCCATCCCTGCATTTGCCCCACCTGCTGGCCAAAAAAGAGCTCATTGACTAATTTGTCAGCTCTGATACACCCAGACTCTCCGGTGACTGAAATTTAGGAGCATTGTAATTTCCTCAGACCATCCTCTCCTCAGTCATTCTCACTGGGCCACTGGTATTCATATTGGCATAAAGCACGGAAGTAGAGAGCTAGGGGATAAAGAAAAGGGGACGCCCCCCTGCTATAGGACAGTACGAGGTTTTCAGTATTCATGACTTTCAGATGGATGTAATTTACCCATGTTTTGCATGTTTATGAAGCAGGGTTATTCCCTGTCAGTCTGCATCCCTGTGGTGTCTCACACTGTTGACTCTCACATTAGTGCAAATTTAGTCAAAACTATCATTATAACAGAGCCATCACTGCAGGAGAGCATCACCTAAAAAAAAATTGCACTTTGTTTCAACTTTTTGTTCATGGCTAGTGTGAAAGTTGAGGCTGAATTTGGGACTAGCTTTAACCCGTTTCTCGCTGTTCTGGATTTGAGCACATCAAAGATTCAAATCCTCATAGTGGAGCAGAGCAGTTTGTGTATCCCACTAAGAGTCTGGCTTGACTTCTCTTCAAAGAGAGTAATCTTTGGGCTTTGCTGTGAAAAGACTACTTTACTGCTTAGACGTATCCAAGGTCTACACTATGATGCAATCACAGCCACATATGGTCTCTTCAGGCTTCATTATTGGTCTGTTTTTAAGGTTATTGCACTGAACGCCTGTTACAATTGTGACAGTTTGACAAGCTTGAGCTGGTGTGGATGTAATGAAAAAAATGAGCCATTCAAGTGTTAGTGGAACAACTGAGTGTGAGTAGAATGATCAGTTGTGTTTAATTAAAATTTGAGCATGTTAGTGCAAAATGCACCCTAACTATGCTGCAGCAAAATTCAAAATGCTGATGAAAGTTGTGTACAGGAAACTGATTGGTAAATTTGTGGCTGAATATGATTACTTACAATAGCATTATAATTTGCTTTTTATGGTAAGTTAAGTAAGTTTTGTGATTATATTGACATGCTATGTGCAAATTTGCTAGCTTGGAATATTCTCTTTTTCTTCTAACTTCTTGGGGTCTGCACAAGTTACCCCTGCCAATTACATGGTGAAACACATCAATTACGATCAAAACGGATTTTATCAAACTAAATAACCACACAATACAGGACGTATTGGACGTCAATTTAAAAAGTCAAAATGATGACCGAACTTCTCACCCTATCTCTAAGGGAGAGCCCAGACATCCTGCGGAGGAAACTCATTTCGGCCGCTTGTATCCGGGATCTTGTTCTTTCGGTCACAACCCACAGCTCTTGACCATAGGTGAGGGTAGGAACGTAGATCGACCGGTAAATTGAGAGCTTCGCCTTTCGGCTTAGCTCCTTCTTCACCACAATGGAGCGATACAAAGTCCGCATCACTGCAGACGCTGGACCGATCCGCCTGTCGATCTCCCGTTCCATTCTTCCCTCACTCGTGAACAAGACCCCAAGATATTTGATATAGGTTTATTGTACCTTCTGCCGCCATCCAAAGGAAAAGCAATACATTTTTGTGGCATTCACTATACATTGCTGGCATAGCTAGATAAAGAAAAAAAGTACAAGTAATGAATAAGTAATAATTTTCCAACAAATTACGGGAAATTGGACAAAATCCAGCAGCACCCATCTCTCCTGGCACACTAGTGTTCCATGGCACCCCTGATTGTGAATCATTTATATACAGGACCAGTCAAAGGTTTAGACACACCCTCTCATTTATAACTTGAGCAATTCCAACCATTTCACTTTTTACTATGTCCAGAACTGTTTTTCATTCCGTAATTCTTATTAACAAATAATAACTAAGTAATAACTGTACAAATAATTTCCATACTACCATATTTGTTGGCAGGTGTAACATATTCTGTAAACAAAAGTGTATGTGTTGGGGGGCACGCTGAAGAATTTATTGGGAGAAGCTTGCAGGGGTTAAAACCGTGACAGAAATCCCCCCTCACCAACCTTTGTGCGACAGTGACGGTGGGACGCTCCCATAAAGAATGTGCAAGATGATGGTGGCTGTCAGGCTCTTGCAGGCTGTTATCCAGCCATTAGATCAGATTTATCTTCATTCCCATTCTCTCGACGTCTGGTGTGAAAGCTCATTTATCAAAGGTAGGCAGCGGCCTTCTTTCGCATCCTTACGCCCCCCCCCCCCCCTCCCCACCATCCCCTTATGAAACATCTGTGGGAGACTGTACAGGAAAATTTTGTTTGGATTTGTCAATGGTAAAACTGGCAGCTACTTGAAGTTGGCACTGAGAAATAATCCATGCCCGCCTTAGAGCAGCACTGTCCCCTGTGATTTATTGGCTGTTGTTTTGGAGACATGCGGTGTCCTCATACCTTGCCTTTTTCTTCATGATGTGTTTTCTTCTTTAATACCACACTCATCATCCCATTTTTTTTTTGTTAATTTCTTATTACTGTATGCTTTATGGATTTAATGTATGAAGCTCAGAAAGGTCATACAAATTTGTGTCCAAATAGGGCGAAGTTTTCTTCCGGGAGAAAATAGTCAGTTGTTTCTCCGCAATTTAACATATGTTCCCCTTTAAAGTTTGTATTCTACCGTACATTATCAATTAAATGTACGTATATACCATATTGTAATTGGCTTTTATAGACTGTTACCTTTTTCCCCTGTTTCTCTGTGTCAGTGGGAATGTTTGTCTTGGGTTATGGTTTTGTCATGATCGGATTCACAGTCAGAAAGGGATAAGTGTTGAAGCAAAGGAAAACAGGACACTGGGGATGTTGTGACCGAATGCACTGATGTATTGGTCATGCCAATAATGTTCCAAGTCTGTTTTAATTTCCCATGCCTTACAGTGTTTTGCCCCTCATTGACCATCACTGTACTTTGTTTGGGGCCTGCATTGGAAAATTACATTTTTGCTTAACCGCAGCAGACTGAAAGTGAGAGGCTACAACCAGATGCAGGGTTGGCTTTTTATTTATTTGTTTATTTTTTAACACTGCTGCTTGGATGGTTGTGGGAGTTAAATATGGTTATTCAATTTGGTTTGAACAGGAATTCTAAAAACATTGAGAGAGAGAGAGAGAGAGAGAGAGAGAGAGAGAGAGTGAGACAGAGAGAGAGAGAGCGAGAGAGAGGACGTATCTGTTTTCGTGACATCCTTCCACCTGCAGCTTTTTCCTAATTATGCGCTGGCAATTTGATGGTTTAAAGCGGTGTTTCCCAACCTTTATTGAACCAAGGGCACATATTTTACAAAAATCTCACAGCACACTACCAAACAAAAAATGTCAAAAAAAGTAAATGCAATTGTTATGTACCTTCTGCCTAGTGGAAGAGCCTCAAATTGTTCTGCCTGTCACTGTAAATTGCTGGCATGGATAGATGAACAATGATACATTATTAGTAGTTAATAAATAATCATTTTCAGACCAATAAAGTGAAATTGTACAATTTACCGCAGCACACTTGCTGTTCTCTCATGGCTAATGTGTCACAGCAGACTTGTTAGGAATCACTGTTTAAGAGCCCATAAAACACAGTGGCCTGCTTCTTCATCTCTAATCTGGGAACTGTCAGCCCTACCTTTTTCTTCTGCTACGGTTTCCTTCATTTACATTAGTTTTCAGTGATCCAACACAGTCTTTAGTAAATTGTGTAATCTACCTTTCACTCAATGCCGCCAAACAAGTCCCAAATAAAAAGTGTCCCCAATCTATTTAATATAATCCCTAGCAATTTCTGTCTTCACCTACAGTGACAGGAGAGGAAAGGGCGTCTCAACTGCAGGCACCCCGTCCAATTTTGTCAGTAATTACTTGTCATGGACACTTTATTTCTATTAAGCCTCCTTACTTTGATCCTTCGGCGAATTGGTTTAGGAAAAACATGGCATGCAATGTTTTATAAATGGTTACTTGACCAAAGCGAGGGTAAATGAGATCTTTAAGATGAATGCAGCTGACATCAGAAGGTCTGGCATGTGGATATTTGTCCACTTGGTGGTGCTATTGCTCCATGTTCAAATTAGTCAATGCCATATTAAGTAGCGCTATGGTCAAGATCACTTGTTGGTACTGTATGCAAAGACACATTGACAACAATAAATAAATTACATTTTGACTTTGAGTCAGTTATCATGCAACAACTGTTTGTGATTGCACGCTCATCACGTCAGTTCTCCCCTATAATTACAGACTTGTTCCCAAGTCACCTTTTTGTCTGGCTGAGGATGACTGTGAATTGGGTCCTCTAACAGCTAGTATAGCCTTTATCCCCACATTGGGTTTAAAAACAATATCCTCAAGGGACAATCTCCTCAAACTTAAGTTGGTGCTTGAAGCTAAATCAGGAAGCGCAACTGAAAAGGGTCACGATTCATTTTATAGCAACTCCTTGTGCATTCTTTCCTCTGTGCAGTGGTGAGAGTGACACTGGCACTTTGGCATCTGCTCGACTGACTGGAGCCACAGCAGGGAGGCTCTCCACCTGTGGGTCCCACTCAGATGTGAGATAAGTGGGAAATCCAGGTGGGCAGCTTTGCCCGTTTTTAGGGTGGTGGGACTTATGAAGCCAGAATATTCACTTCTGTCTTCACTACCTGTTGGCAGCTCATGTTTGTTTTTGACATATGGTTGATGAGTTGAAACCGTGGACCCTGAGGTGTGTTCGTAGGTGTCCCATGTTTGATGGTAGCGCATGTTGTTTAGATACAGACACAGTACTCCTGGTGACCTTTTTACCCGTTGCTCAGGTGCAATGTGTGCTGTTTGTTCTGCCATGTTAATTGGCTAAAATCTGGGAGCTAAATCACCAATTTGCCTGTAACTGCTCATTTGGCTGGAGCACAGTAGGGAAGACACACCCACAACTATTGCCATGTACTGCAAACCGTATTAACTACAAAATGTGCACAGTATTAAAGACCCTTTAGAAGGAAATGCATTTTGAGATCAACATGCAGCGCCAGAACAAACTAGCACAAATCTGTTCAAATATCATTCTTCACTTTCCAAAGGAGGGCTACAGCTATTGAATATTTTTGGAATCGGATATTCTATGATTATCCCATCGATTAATTGAATAAAAAATAGATTTTGCATTATATCTATTATCTATATATTATCATTACAAAATATTGTGCAGGTATTATATTTGTCCACTTGCCTATCCCTATCTTTACATTCTACTGCAATATCTTTGACTTTGAGAGTGTACGGCTTTGAAAGGCGAGACCTTTTAAACCTGGTGAGTGACATGGCCGTCAGCGAATGAGAGTTGGCTGCCTGTTAACTGGCTAACCTGTTAGCCAGTCTGTGTGTTAAGTGACTCGGCGTGAGTTGTGGCCATCGGCAGCTCGTGTATAAATGTGCGGATTATGTGTTTGTTTTCTTACTGTTCGTTCAATAAAGTGATTGAAAGTGCGCCCTTGAGCATTTGCGGGGGTGTTACAATATGTTTTAACTTGCAAAGGTACATACGCACTTATTAAATTATCTAACATTGATACATTAACTTTTGTTGGCACTTTATCTTCCTTTTTAAGTGTGAAATGATCCCAAACTTTGGACATTCTCTGTCTTTTACGGACTGTTTCCTTCACTTCCATCGCGCCATTATTGCGTGCGATTGCAGCGACCATTAGTCCGTGTGGAAACATGATCCCTGCGAAGGGTCGAGGCAGAGATTTTGCTTTGAGCTTTTTTTTAAATCACATTATTTGATCCATTTGATTAATCGTTGCAGGCAGCCCTACTGCAAAGCTTACAACCTGAGTTCATTGTTGAGTAAACAGAGTTTCACATTAATTTGTTTCTTCCGTCCTGTAGGTTGCGTGTCTGATCCGGGTGCCAACAGAGGTAGTAAAGCAGAGGACACAAACGTCTCCTTCATCCAGCACATACCACATGCTTAAAGTTGTACTCAGGGAAGAGGTACAACTGTGGAGGCACTTTGTCTGCATTTTATTTATTTATTTTTTTCAAACCATGTAGCTGTTCCATTTCTCCAATGTTCTGTACACCGAACCTGCATACCTCAAAGAAAATGTTTAACTGTCCATGAGTTTTTATTTATTTATTTATTTTAAATTTCGATATCTATGCTTGATCTATGATTGACAGAATCATCCATTCCTGGTCATTGCCTTTTTACTTCCCTGAAGCAGTATTTGTAACAGCCAACTGTCACTCAGTTTATTCTAAATAATGTAACAGTTGCTTCAAATTAAACAAAGGCTTGCTCCGGACTATTTTTTTTTTATTGTGTGATAGGCTTTTAAATTCCAAAATCTTGATGAAAGTGAATTTGAACAAGTTTTCTTGTGGTTTAGTTCAACCTTTAAAAATGTATTGTTGATTCATGCGGAGTGCCATTGTCCAAACATCGGTCTTGTTTGTCATTTTTGTATGTTTTTTCTGTCTGATTAAACAGGGTGTTCGAGGCTTGTACAGAGGATTTGGGAGTACAGTTCTCAGAGAGGTGGGATTATTTCTTGTTTTCTTATTCCTAATATTTACACTAGGGCAAGTATTTATCACACTAAGGACTCCCTTCAATGTTGTGTTTTTATTTTAAAATGTTCTACTTGTTTTTAATTACATTTTATATTTATATTGAATGAAATTGACACAAACATGTTGGTTGTATCTGTTAGTTTTCTAAATTGTCATAACTGATTTTATAAAACTGGTTTACCTGGATAGCTCTTATTTGCGATGGAAATTATGATTGATGATTCTTAAGTTAGTTTTGAAACACATTCATCTGATTACTTTGACATCAAAACTTAATTTTATGTTAACTAATTTCTTTATTGCATTTTAGTGCAAAAAATGTAAAAAAAATAATAGATTACTTCTTTTAATACATTTTCCACCAAATGTAGGCATTTGATTCCTGATTTTCTTGAGTCTAAAAATGGTACAGACAGTAAAATCTCTCTAAGTTGATTTTCCCTCTCAGTGTACGACTAAGAAAATAAGACAGTTGTATGAGACACAAAAAAGTATATGAAGGTGACACTTGTCTTTCTGTCTTTTTTCTTTTTTTGGGTGTTGAGGTAGGAGAGAGCGTAATCTAGTCCCCTCCACTGTGCTAGCCTGTACTTATTTTCTGCCTCACTAAACTGATGTTATTCACGCAAATTCCATCTGGACAGCTGGGGGGAAAAAGGACAACAAGACACTGTGATTTCTCTGAGGGACTCAGAATAAATGAATACATTTGTAGCGTGGCGCACGACCTGCGTGCATACTAACGCGGGCAGATGAATCGCAGCGGTGGCAGCAGGGATATGTGGCGCAGCAACAGCAAAGGATCCTGTGTGGTGATTGGCTTTGACGTTTGTCAGGAAGGTAATCCATTTTCTCTCTGCCCCCTTCGCAAGCCCCCTATCTCCCTCCTTTGGCCACTCTGTCAAGATAAGTTTGTGCTATGGCGTGCCACTTTCCTCTCTTGCTCGCCAACTAATTGGGGTCCTACCTGTGGTCTATATTCATTACATAGCCTTCAGAAGACATTCCTGATGAGCATGATACCACATTAAGGGATGATGCAAGGGGGTCAAGCATGGGGATGGAGCTATAGAAATAGGAAGGTGGTATGTCTTATTTAGTTCACAAAGTAACGAACTTGAATTGGTGAACTCAAATTCAGAACATGGTACCTGCAAACAAGTTTTAAACTATTGGTCCGTGATGTATTTTATATTCAACAGGCTATTTTGCATTGCATAAATTATTTTTGCTACTGTATCCAATTAAGCTTAGATATAGTCTACCATTTCTTTTAAGACCTATTATGGATCCGTCCATCCATCCGTTTTCGTCCGCTTATCTGAGTTTGGGTCGCAGGGGCAGCAGCTTAAGCAGGGAAGCCCAGACTTCCCTCTCCCCAGCCACTTCGTCCAGCTCTTCCGGGGGAGGGGGGAATCCCAGGCCAGCAGAGAGACATAGTCTCTCCGGCTTGTTCTGGGTCGTCCCTGGGGCCTCGTCTCAGTGCGACATGTCTGGAACACCTCACCACGAAGGCGTCCAGCAGCATCCTAACCAGATGCCCGAGACACCTCATCTATTGCAGCTCCTCTCAATGCAGAGGAGCAGCAGCTCGACTCTGAGCCCCTCCCAGATGACCGAGCTTCTCACCCAATCTCTAAGGGAGAGCCCAGACACCTTGTTGAGGAAACTCATTTCGGCCGCTTGTATCCGTAATCTCTCTTTCGGTCACGACCCACCATACCCTCCCACCCTCTTGACCATAGGTGAGGGTAGGAACGTAGATAGACCGGTAAATTGAGAGCTTTGCCTTTCGGCTCAACTCCTTCTTCATCACGATAGACCGATACAGGCTTTACACGATCAGGATTTTTGGGGCCCATCACCGCGTTTAAAAAAAAACGATAACCGATCCAATCACAAGATGGAGTAATGTGTCTTTTTAAATGACTTGTTCATTTACTGTATATACTTGTGTACTTAATTGCGCACAAATAATTATATTTACAATAAATAATGTGTCTTTGTTCATCTATTTATGCCAGTGAGGCATAGTGACAGACAGAACAAATGTCTTCTATTAGATGGCAGGAAGTACATGCAGTAATTAATGTATCCACCTTTTGTGACTTTTTTGTTTGTTGGTGTGCTGTGAGATTTTTCAATTGTAAAATATGTTCCTTGGCTCCATAAAGGTTGGAAATCACTCCTCTAGTCAGGTCGTGTATTCTAATCAGTCAGGTCAAACCAAGATTACAACATGACAGAAATAATGGGTGCTATCCATCCATTTTCTGAGCCGCTTCTCCTCACTAGGGTCGCGGGCGTGCTGGAGCCTATCCCAGCTGTCATCGGGCAGGAGGCGGGGTACACCCTGAACTGGTTGCCAGCCAATCGCAGGGCACATAGAAACTAACAACCATTCGCACTCACAGTCATGCTTACGGGCAATTTAGAGTCTCCAATTAATGCATGTTTTTGGGATGTGGGAGGAAACCGGAGTGCCCGGAGAAAACCCACGCAGGCACGGGGAGAACATGCAAACTCCACACAGGCGGGGACGGGGATTGAACCCCGCACCTCAGAACTGTGAGGCTGACGCTCTAACCAGTCGGCCACCGTGCCGCCTAATGGGTGCTAACTTACTGTAATTAAATTACTTCACCCACACTGAAACTTGAGAGCATGATTCGACAGAACGTCTGCATGTTTACGCACAACTGTTAGTGCTACCACTAGCTTGCTAGGCCACGTAACGTTTTGTTGCCTGCTTGCGAGCCGTATTATATTAAATGTACGGGAACATACCTGAAGGAAGCCAACGAACGTCCTCTCCTGAGCAGCGGTGACCACCAACACACCCCATTTTGTCCTTGTAATACAGTCAGCGCGATCCACTCTTGTTGTCGTCGCCACGGTAATGAGTGTATCCGGTTGCATTTGAGTTGACAAGATAAAGCCCTATGATCGTAAAAAACAGTATGCGGTGGTATCGGAATACAAGATTTTATTGCAGGAGTCATAGTGCAATCGTGAAAAAGCAAATTTGTCTTGTAGTCTGATCCGGGCATTATGTGTTGTCTGTCCCACACCGCTGACATGTTTATTTATTTTTTTAATAACTTTATTGGCTGTCAGATATTTACAGTACTACGTCAAAAGACTCGCGACAAGGCTAAAAATAAACTAGCTTTTGGATTTAAATATACTGTGCAAGATGGCGACGAAAATGTCTTTTGCTGAGCCATTGCTCGGATCGGCGAATTATGACATTAAAGCCGATCAGCATAAAATGCTAATTATCGGCCGATACCGATCAGGCCGATAAAATCGGTGTAAAGTCCAATACAGAGTCCACATCACTGCAGACACTGCACTGATCCGCCTGTTGATCTCCTGCTCTATTCTTCCCTCACTTGTGAGCAAGACCCCAAGATACCTTAACTCCTCCACGGGGCAGGATCTCCTCCCTGACCTGGAGAGGGCACTCCACCCTTTTCCGATGGCCTCAGATTTGGAGGTGCTTATTTCACTCCAGCCGCTTCACACTCTGCTGCGAACAGTTCCAGCTTGAGTTGAAGATCACAGCTTGATGAAGCAATCAGAATCACATCATCTGCAAAAAGCAACGATGTGATACTGATGTCACCAAACCGGACCCCCTCAACACCACGACTGCGCCTGGAAATTCTGTCCGTGAAGGTAATGAACAGAATCTGTGACAAAGAGCAGCCTTGGCGGAGTCCAACTCTCACTGGAAACGAATCCGACTTCATGCCGGCAATGCGGACCAAATTCTGACACCGAACAGCCCGTAACCCTTACTCCCGGAGCACCCCGCAGAGGACTCTCCGAGGGACACGGTTTAACGCCTTCTCCAAGTCCACAAAAGACGTAGACCACACTGCTCCTCCTGAATCTGAGATTCGACTTCCTGATAGCCTATTATGCATTTTTTTTTTCACAATTTAAAACTGTCAACAGTCTCCAGGTGTTTTAAAGGGGAACTAAACTCAAATTTAAATCTTCAGTCATCTGCTTAAAGATTTAGTCATCTGCCTAAAGATTTACTTGTTTGTTAAGAAATGTGTATACAAGACATTAAAAAGTACATTTATGACAAACTTTCACTTGTGTGTTAAGTTGAAACCCTTTTTAGGTTGCAACCACAAAAAATGTTTGCCGAGATTGCGATTGTGCCACTACATACTAAAACCTATTTTTCATAACTGCTAAGATTTCTTTTTTTTTTTTTAAACTATAACTTGTAAAACATGATGGTCATGCTCAAAGCCTGTCCTCTTCAACATCCTTTGTCAATCAGTATGAGAGTGGTATACTTTACTCATCCAGTTTTAGTTTTTATTCAAAATTTATTTGGAATGCCACCTCACAATTCATGGTTTAAAACAGAAATGGACAGCAAAGATGGCAATAACAAAATATAATAGAATATAAACAATTGGAACAACAACAAAGGACAAACGCAAAAAGGACAGTGACATATTGACCCTTCCCAAACAATTAGAATATCATGGAAAAGTTCATTTATTTCTATAAATCCATTCAAAAAGTTAAACTTTCATTCATTATAGATTCAGGGCCCACAATTTAAACAATTTCAAGTATTTATTTGTTTACTTTTACCTAATTTGGACTTCCAGCTCATAAAACCCACAAAATCAGGAATAAAAAAAATGTGAATACTGTGAAGAAATCAGCCCAAATGTTGCAGGCCATAAATGTTTTAAACTGAGTGTCACGCACTAATCATCTACTAAACTCAATGCACCTGCACAGGTTTCTCCAGGTGTCATTAAATTGCTTCAATTGTCTCATTTGGGTTCAATATGGGGAAGACTGCAGACTTGACAACTGGCCAGAAGACCATCATTGATACCCTCTATAGGATGGGTAAGCCACAAAAGTTCATAGCTAACAAGGCTGGCTGTTCGGAGAGTGCTGCGTCCAAGCATATCAATGGAAAGTCTAGTGGAAGGACAAAATGTGGCAGGAGAAGATGCACCAGCAAAGGTTCACAGGTTCAAAAACCACCACATTCAGACGCATCCGGGACATGGGCTACAACTGTCGGGTTCCTCGGGTCAAGCCGGTTCTGAGCCTGAGCCAATGTAGGAAGCGTCTCAACTCGACCAAGGAGAAGAAAGACTGGACTGTTGGACAGTGGTCCAAGGTCCTCTTTTCCGATGAAAGTAAAGTGTGCCTTTCATTCGAGAATCAAGGTCCAAGAGTTTGGAGGAAAACGGGTGAAGAAAAGAACGCAAGCTGCTTGAGGTCCAGTGTGAAATATCGACAATCAGTCATGATTTGGGGTGCAATGTCCAGTGCAGGTGTTGGTAAACTCTGCTTTCTGAAATCCAAGGTCACCGCAACAGTCTACCTGTTTTACAGGACTTAATGATTCCTTCTGCTGAGGATCTGTATGGAGATGCAGATTTCATCTTCCAGCAGGACCTGGCCCCTGGCCATAACGCCAGAAGCACCAAAACCTGGTTTGATGCCCATGCCATCACAGTGCTTGACTGGCCAGCCTACTCGCCGGATCAAAACCCCATTGAGAATCGATGGGGTATTATCAAGAGGAAAATGAAGGGCACCAGACCCAAAAACAAAGAAGAAACCTGGGCTTCCATAACTCCCAGCCAATACCACGGCGCATCCAGGCAGTGATTAAAGCAAAGGGATTCCCAACCAAGTATTTGTTATTTTATTTTAATTTTTTTATTTATTATTTTTATTCTTTTCCATGATATAATTTTTTTGGGGAAAAGGTCTGTAGTTGTGAAATAGTGACTACAACTACAATAGAGACATTAACAACAAAGATATTGTCACTGCCAATACCAAATTGTACACCCATAGATACCCACCTTCTGAATGTTTAGTTCAAGTGGGGTAAACAAAATATTGTCACCTTATCACAACACAAAGTTTTTTGAAAATTGTATGGCACTGCGCGTGACAAACAAACAAACAAACAAGAAAATAACAAAATATCCTCCCTGAAATAATTGACATCACTGATTTGGCACGTACACGAGTTGCATGATTTGTACTACCTTGTTGTACCACTAGGTGGCAGGCTGACCTCAGTGTTGTCCAGAAATGTGTACATCTGATTTTGTTCACTTTAACCCTTCGCTCTTCTCTTTCCTCCACGTTTCCCTCTCTACCCCATCACACTTTAGTTTGGAGTATCAGCTAATTCAGTGAATATGTGCCCTCGGCTTTTGATGTAAGGTCTGTAAGGTGACGTTCAATTTGATATAAACTGCACCAATTTCAAATGGCGTAATGAGTCGGAGATGAGCTATTAGATGATTTATTGATGTAGTGGGTATGATGACTGTAGCTGTAAGTGAAACTGACAGTCTCAGGCACCTTGAGCCCCAGTTGATTGACTATTGAGTGCAGTCACTCCACACTATTTATCAAGTTCTTTTACACAAAAAGACAATTCAGCTAGATATGCGGCAACGTTAACTCAGCTAAAATGTCTTCCTGTATTCTCTTTACCTTGTTAAATCCTTCATCAGGCGAATTCTGAATACGTTTCAAAGTTTACCCACAAATACTTCAGCTCTGACCAGGGAACCCATAGAACACAGTGGCAGCCCGGCTGGGTTTGTGAAATTGCGAAATATTCCTCTATTGTAGATGTATCCTATTTTCATACGTCTTTGGTTAGTCTTTCAGAAATGACTGGTTAACATGGGGGCTCACTTTTATAGAAGCATAACCTTAACAGATCACAGTGCAACTATTTCTATAGTTGTAATATAAAGTAAGCCCAACATATTTAAGTGTATTTTAAAAACGGTTAACAATCACAAATACAAACACAAACCAAAAAAACAAAAAAAACGCGCGAGCAGACACACACAAAGAGTATTTAAAATACTGTTATCCAATTGCAGTTTTGCAGGGGTTAATGAAAACGGAGTAAATTTTTCCTATGTTATGAATAATTTACGGTGCAGTCTGCTTTAAAAAGGTCTCTTAATCTCTAATATTTTTGTGTATAGAATGTGCAGCTTCAACCATGCAATGGCAGCTACATGTTGTGTTATACAGTGGGTACAGAAAATATTCAGACCCCCGTAACATTTTCACTTTGTTATATTGAAGCCATTTGCTAAAATCATTTTCGTAATTTTTTTTCCTCATTAATGTACATACCGCTCCCCATATTGACAGAAGAAAACGGAATTGTTGACATTTTTGCAGATTTATTAAAAAAAGAAAAACTGAAATATCACATAGCCATAAATATTCAGATCCTTTGCTCAGTATTTAGGAAAAGCACCCTTTTGCGCTAATATAGGCATGAGTATTTTTGGGCATGATGCAACAAGTTTTTCACACATGGATTTGGGGATCCTCTGCCTCCTTGCAGATCCTCTCCACTTCTGTCAGGTTGGATGGTGAATGTTGGTGGACAGCCATTTTCAGGTCTCTCTAGAGATGCTCAATTGGGTTTAAGTCAGGGCTCTGGCTGGGCCATTCAAGAACAGTCACAGAGTTGTTCTGAAGCCACTCCTTCGTGATTTTAGCTGTGTGCTTCGGGTCATTGTCTTGTTGGAAGGTGAACATTTGGCCCAGTCTGAGGTCCTGAGCACTCTGGAGAAGGTTTTCGTCCAGGATATCCCTGTACTTGGCCGCATTCATCTTTCCTTCGATTGCAACCAGTCGTCCTGTCCCTGCAGCTGAAAAACACCCCCACAGCATGATGCTGCCACCACCATGCTTCACTGTTGGGACTGTATTAGACAGGTGATGAGCAGTGCCTGGTTTTCTCCACACATACCGCTTAGAATTAAGGCCAAAAAGTTCTATCTTGGTCTCATCAAACCAGAGAATCTTATTCCTCACCATCTTGGGAGTCCTTCTGGTGTTTTTAAACAAAAAAAAAAAATATATATATTTTTTTAAGCAAACTCCATGCGGGCTTTCATGTCTTGCACTGAGGAGAGGCTTCCGTCGGGCCACTCTGCCATAAAGCCCTGACTGGTGGAGGGCTGCAGTGATGGTTGACTTTCTAGAACTTTCTCCCATCTCCCGACTGCATCTTTGGAGCTCAGCAACAGTGATCTTTGGGTTCTTCTTTACCATTCTCACCAAGGCTCTTCTCCCCCTATTGCTCAGTCTGGCTGGACAACCAACTCTAGGAAGGGTTCTGGTCGTCCCAAAGGTCTTCCATTTCAGGATTATGGAGGCCACTGTGCTCTTAGGAACCTTAAGTGCAGCATAATTGTTTTTGTAACCCTGGCCAAGTCTGTGCCTTGCCAAAATTCTGTCTCTGAGCTCTTCAGGCAGTTCCTTTGACCTTATGATTCTCATTTGCTCTGACATGCACTGTGAGCTGTAAGGTGTTATATATACAGGTGTGTGGCTTTCCTAATCAAGTCCAGTCAGTATACTCAAACACAGCTGGACTCCACTGAAGGTGTAGAACCATCTCAAGGATGATCAGAAGAAATGGACAGCACCTGTGTTAAATGTATGAGTGTCACAGCAAAGGGTCTGAATACTTATGGCTGTGTGCTATTTCAGTTTTTCTTTTTTTAATAAATCTGCAAAAATTTCAACAATTCAGTTTTTTTCTGTTAATATGAGGTGCTGTGTGTACATTGATGAGGGAAAAAAATGAATATTTTTTTTTTTTTAGCATATGCTGCAATATAACAAATAATGAAAACTTTTAGGGGTTATTCAACTTTCCGTACCCACTGTATATGCTTGGTTATAGCTGTCATAAAAAGCCATGATAGGGGCCTCCACTTCTTCTGCTCAGATGTTAAAACTATCTCATTCAGCAAGCAGCAGATCCAAACTGACCCCCAAATGTCCTTTTCAATGAAGGCACTTTTCATCGTCTGTGCTGTAGGTTGAAATGGAAAGATGAGGGGTATCACTCTTAGAACCTCTTTTCTATGCACACTGATCCATTTTTTTTTTAATGCACCCTCATATGACCAAGACAAAGCAGAGAAAGCAAAGAAGGAAGAATGGAAGGGTTTGGGAAGTGAAATGTGTTTTTATTCAACATACTCAAAATGAAGGCTACTGTTGTTGGACTCATCACAATTTGTGCCTCCCACTTGATGTTTTTTTTTTTTTTATTATTAGATAAAATGGCTTTAACGTCATAAAAATGTACCAATGAAGGGTGGATTTTCAGAAATGGATATTGGAGATTCAGAGATTTCCGCTGGGAGGGTTGTTGGTGTTTGGAGGGGAGGTTAAAAGCGTGTGGGCTACTGTGTTACCTTATCTATAGTATTTGCACTTTCAGTGATGAGTAGCCTGAGATGACCTGTTGACTTTTGGTGATAAGCTCCTTGACATGACTTGACCTGACGAAGTGTGGTTGGGTGCGTTTCTGTGATCTGCAGTGATGATATAGTAGCGTCCGCCATTCATTTCACACAATTAGTCGTTTGAATGTCTACACAGCCTCATCATTTTGTTAATTCAAGTGTGACTGCCATATTTCTCGTCTTCTCAGTGGTAATGCCTTTTCATCAGATGAGACTCATCAGGAAAAGGGTTTCATGTTCAGAACTTCTGCCCTGGCCGTTTGGGCCCTATGCAAGTTAAAAAGTAGAGCCATCGTCATCATCATTTAGCAGTGGGCAGTGATGACAGTGGCAGAATGTGGCTAAAATAAAACTGGTATATGGGCATGAAACGGACTTCTCAGCCTATAGTTGCATTACACACATGGTGTTGTCCATAAATTAAACTAAATAAATAAAACAAAAGTCAAGAATGGAGTGGACATGCAATGATTCATAAATTCTGTCTGACATGGCATGATTGTACTGTAT